>NC_133314.1:13152279-13457332 GCF_012295235.1 Primulina huaijiensis | reverse complement strand
CGTGTCATGATTAATTATAATACGTGCATAGCTGAACTGAAAATCATAGTGAAACTGTTTGCTCCTTGGAGCCATGTACTGAAATAATGTGATATACATATCTGTGAGATTATGGTCTACGCAAGTGGTTCCTGAACTGAACTGAACTGAACTGAGCTGACCGATACTGGTGACCGGACCGATACTGGGGATCGGATTTACGTCTGATCAGACTACTTNGGCCGAAATTCATCTAATAAATGGAAGAAAATATTGTTTAGTTAGTAAATTTTTAAACCTTAAGAGCCTTACCTATCCTTTAATTAATTTAGTGAACTAACCCTTTAATTAAGGAACTTAAATGAATTTATTTTCTACTCACCTCAAATAACTTAAATAATTTCATAAACCTCCTTTTAACTTAAATTAACTTACTTGCTAGCTAAAATAAATTCCAGAAATATTTTCTGAATCTTAAATTTTTATCTCTAAACTCCAACTCCAGTCCGGCCTTACTGAAATAACTGAAAGGATAAAAATTTAAACTACTACGTAAAATAATTAAATTTAAATACTCATGCAATAAAAATCATTTTAATTTAAATACTAGAATTATGCATGACTTATACGTAGTCTAAGTTACGGGTTCTACATGGTTCTTTCAAGGTTATTTTGTATAATTATTTTGGTTATTATACTCACTAGTCTTGTATTTATCGGGGAATATCCGCCTCACGTTTTTTCTTTATTTTTAAGAATGCTTGTACTTATAATTTATCCGTTACTTTTTATTGTTATATTAATAGATTTAGAACTCAAATAATAAAATACATTGTTATTTTTCTAGTACCACCATGTCAAATTTGGAAAACTCGAATTTGTTGCGCTCGACATTACATGAAAAAATTATATGTCATGGACTCTCGATGTAGAAATGCATCTTGAGTCATTGGGTCTAAGTGAGACCATTAAATAAAATGGTATCTCATCATCACAAAAAAAGGCAAAAGGTATAATATTTTTTCGTCATCTTGATGAAAGATTAAAATGTGAATAGAAATGCATCTTGAGTCATTGGGTCTAAGTGAGACCATTAAATAAAATGGTATCTCATCATCACAAAAAAAGGCAAAAGCTATAATATTTTTTCGTCATCTTGATGAAAGATTAAAATGTGAATATCTCATTGAAAAAGATCTCATAACTTTATGGAAAGGATTAAAAGAAAAATTTGAACATATAAGAGAAGTTATACTTCCGACCGCCCGTGATGAATGTAATACGTTAAGATTCCAAGATTTTAAGAAAGTCAGTGATTATAACTCGGCGATGTATCGAATAATCTCGCAATTAAAATTTTGTGGACATGAGATTACTGAATCGGAAATGCTTGAAAAAATATTTTCCACTTTTCACGCGTCAAATATAACTCTACAACAACAATATAGAGTGCGTGGATTTGCGAGATATTCTGAACTTATCGCATGTCTTTTTGTAGCGGAAAAGAACAACGAACTGCTAATGAGAAATCATCAGTCCCGACCCACTGGATCAACGGCATTTCCAGAAGTAAATGCTGTAAGTAAAAATGAATTTAAAACTGGAAACCAAAACCAAAGTCAAAGACAAGGTTTTGGTCGAGGTCGAAATCGAGGTCGTGGACGTGGACGTGAACGTGGAAGTGGTTGTGGTCGTGGTCGCGGTCGTGGTTTTGAAAATAATCGAGATAGTTACTTCTATAACTCATCTCAAAAGGACATCACGAACCACCCACTGAAAAAGTATCATGAGAACATGAGTGTTAATGAAAATAACTCAAAATGATTTGAAAGTTCTTGTTTTAGATGCGGCACTCCAGGACATTGGTCTCGTATTTGTCGAGCCCCCGAGTACATTTGTAAGATCTATAAAGAATCAATAAAAGAAAAGAAAAAGAGACCAACTTCACTGAACACAGTGGCCGTTTGAGTGGTTCAACTCATTTTGATGCTGCAGATTTTCTTAATGATTTATCTGAAAATGATCAATATATTGGTGGAATTGAAATGTAAAATATTTTATTTTTCATGTGCTCATATGCTAATGTTTTATTGTATAATTATGATATGTCTTATATTTTCAATAAATTACATATGTATTGTTAGTAATTTTTTTCACTGCATATTTTTTTTGAAGTTCAAATATGAAAACTACTATGAACAATCCCATGTAAGTTTGCATACCTGATAGTGGTACAACGCAAACTATTCTCCGAGATAAAAGATATTTCTTGGAACTAAAACCCACAAAAACAATGGTGGATACAATATCAGGTCCTGTAGACTTGATTAAAGATTGTGGTAAAGCACATTTTTTGTTACTTAATGGTACAAAATTACTGATAAATGATGCATTGTATTCACCACAATCAAAATTTTTTTTTTTGAGTTTTAATGACATATATTCTCATGGGTATGATACTCAGGCAATAAATGAAAGAAATGAGAAATACATGTATCTTATCACATATAAATAAGGAAAGAAATATGTAGTTGAAAAACTATCAATGCTCCCTACTGGATTGCATTATACACATATAAGTCCAATTGAATCAAATATGGTAGTTGATAATTCTTCAATATTAATCAATTGGAATGATCGATTAGAACATCTTGGTTCAACAATGATGCGAAGAATTATAGAAAATACACACGGTCATCCGCTGAAAGACCAGAAAATCTTTCAAAATAATAAGTTTCAATGCAAAGCATGTTCTCTTAGAAAACTTATCATAAGACTATCACCAGCTAAAATCCAAACTGAATCACCTATGTTTCTTGAACGTATTCAGGGTGATATTTGTGGACCAATTCATCCACCATGTGGACCATTTATATATTTTATGGTATTGATCGATGTCTCCAGTAAATGGTCACATGTATGTTTATTATCAACTCGAAATGTGGCATTTGCAATATTACTTGCTCAAATAATAAAATTATGGAATCAAATTTACCGATCATACAATCAAGAAAATTAGACTTGATAATGCTGGTGAATTTACTTCCCAAACTTTCAATGATTATTGTATGTCAATGAGAGTCACTGTTAAGCATCATGTTGCTCATGTACATACACAAAATAAATTAGCTGAAACATTGATTAAACGTCTACAACTTATTGCTAGACCAATGATTATGAAAACAAAACTCTTTGTTTCTATATGGGGACATGCAATTTTACATGCTGCTGTATTAATTCGCATCAGACCAAGTACATATCATAACTACTCCCCATTGTAGCTTGCCTTTGGTAAAGAACCATACATTTTTTCATCTGAGAATTTTTGGATGTATGTTATACGTGCATATTGCACCGCCTCAACGAACAAAAATGAGACCTCAAAGAAAGATCGAAATTTATGTTGGTTATGATAGCCCATTAATAATTCGATATCTTGAACCTCAGACAGGCGACGTGTTTACAGCACGTTTTGCTGATTGTCATTTTAATGAGGAAATCTTCCCAATGTTAGGGGGAAAAAAGAAACATATCGAAAAGAAAATTACATGGTATACATCATCATTGTTACATCTGGATCTAAGAACTAAATAATGTGAAAAGGATGTACAACAAATTGTGCATTTGCAAATAATAGCAAATCAAATACCAGATGCATTTGCAGACACAAAAGGGGTAACTAAATCATATATACATGATGTAAATACCCCTGCTCGTATTGAAATTCCAAAGAAAAACAAATTGAAGACACTCATGATGTCATTAAACGCTTGAAGCGTGGAAGATCAATCGGTTCCAAGGATAAAAATCCTCGAAAAAGAAAAAGCATAGAGAAACACGATGATCACAAAATAGAGAATGATATTCCGACAGAAATACATGATGATGAAAATATTCTGTTAGAATCGCAAACTGATGAGAATCGTGAAATCTCTATCAATTATATTAATACTGAAAAAATATGGAAAATCTTTTGGTGAATATAAAAATCGACAGGACTGGATAAAATGGAAAGACTCCATCCATGTTGAATTGGATTCGCTAAATAAATTTAACGTTTTTGGACCTATAGTCCTTACACCTGAAGGTGTAAAATCTGTTGGGTACAAATGGGTTTTTATTCGAAAATGAAATGAGAAAAATGAAATAGTAAGATATAAAGCTCGACTTGTTGCACAAGATTTTTTTCAAAGGCCTGGAATTGATTATGAAGAAACGTATTCTCCTGTTGTGAATGCATTTACGTTTTGGTATTTGATTAGTTTGGCAGTATCTGAAAATTTAAAAAAGCGTCTTATGGATGTTGTCACAACTTATTTATACGGATCACTCGATAGTAATATATATATATATATGAAAATCCCTGAAGTATTTAAGATTCCTGAAGCACAAAGTTCAAAACCCAAAGAATGTTATTCTGTGAAATTGCAAAGATCATTATATGTGTTAAAGCAATCCGGTCGAATGTGGTATAATCGGCTAAATGAACACTTAATGGAAAAGGGATATGTAAACAATTCAATATGCCCTTGCGTTTTCATTAAGAAAACAACATCCAGATGCGTAATTATTGTTGTATATGTTGATGATTTAAACATCGTTGGAACGAATAAGAAAATTCAAGAAGTTGTGTTGTACTTGAAGGAAGAATTTGAAACGAAGGACCTTTGAAAAACAAAATATTGTTTGGGTTTAAAAATTGAACAAAAAGAATGTGGAATATTTGTTCACAAGTCAAAATTATACAGAAAATGTTCTTAAACGTTTTAATATAGATAAATCAAATCCTTTAAGTACTCCAATAATTGTTAGATCATTAAACATAGAAAAAGATTCATTCCGTCCATGTGAAGATGATGAAGTTATTCTTGGTCCAGAAGTATCATATCTAAATGCTATTGGTGCCATTATGTATCTTGCAAATTGTACAAGACCTGATATATCTTTTGCTGTAAATTTATTGACAAGATTTAACTCATATCCAACAAAGAGACATTGGAATGAAATCAAACATATATTCCATTATCTACGAGAAATGACAGACTTGGGACTTTTGTATTCAAAAGATACCAATCAAAGCATAATTGGTTATGCTAATGCTGGGTATTTATCTGACCCACGTACGTTCCCAAACTGGATACGTATTTACTCGTGGAAGCACTGCAATTTCTTGGCGTTCACACAAACAAACACTCGTAACAACTTCATCAAATCAATTCAAGATTATTGCACTACATGAAGCAAGTCGTGAATGTGTGTGGCTAAAATCCATGACCGAACATATCCAAATCTCATGCAGATTATCATTCGACAAGAATCCTGTGACACTATATGAAGATAATGATGTATGTGTTACTCAAATGAAATAAGCATACATAAAAAGCGACAGAACTAAACATATTCCTCCTAAGTTCTTCGCATTCCCCCAAGAGCTTGAGAAAAATAAAGATATTGATATTCGTCACATTCATTCAAGTGAAAACTCATCAGATCTCTTCACAAAGGCATTTCTTACGCCAATATTCAGAAAGCATATATATAATATTGGGATGCACAATCTATGAAATTTGTGAAGAATCGGTCGTGTTAACATGAGGAGGAGTTTACGTGACTGCACTCTTTTTCCCTTACTATGGTTTTTATCTCAATGAGTTTTTCCTAGTAAGATTTTTAGCAAGGCAGTATAAAAACACGTAATGAAGACAATCATTATATCATGATCATCATCACAAGGGGAGTGTTGAAAACAAGATATTGATTGTTGAAAATAAGAGTTGTAAATATTGAAAAATAGTGTGTGATGAAGTATGTAATGATGTATTTATTTTTGGATTATTTTCAAAGAGATTCTATAAATAGATCTCTCAATTTGTGAAGAAAAACACAATTGAGTAGACAAAATTTTATAAAGTGTGTAAGTTAATATATTTTGTGAGTTTGAGATTTTTACTTTTTACCGTAAATTTTTACTTTTAACAGAAAAATATTTTATGAAATAAATAAATAAATTATTTTCTTAAATCCTTTTCTTCCATTTCAAACCTCGGATCCAATATATATATATACACGGTCTTGTGACTCGTGTGCAGGGAGCTGTGCTCAGCTGTCACCCAAGTGTATTCTTATTTTTTCAATACATCTCTTTCATCTATCTATAATTATAAAATAGTGTAAAAAAATTGACCAAAAATTGCTTCTCTTTCCAGAGGCCATTGTTGCTTTCACCTTCTTCTCTACCCAACCAACCAACACAAAACTATCAGAATCAACCACACAAGTAATTGTAGAGAGCTCCGGTTGAGTTTCACTGCCTATCTCGTCCGATGAACAACGAGACATTTTTCGGCCAATGCCACCGTTTGCCGATGATATTGTTGCAAAGCCTAAGGTATGACCTCTTCGAGCACCCATCAATCGTCGGATTTTGCTGGTGCTACAACCAATCTTGGGGTTGCACTTAGTCGTTCCTGTTCTCCTCCGTCGCCACTTACGTCGCCTCCGCGTTCATCCACCGCCGCCCTCTTACCCTAGGGCCCATGCCTGCCACGCTGGTTTACACTGTCGTGTACGGATACATATTCTGAACTGAAATCGAGCTGCGAAGCACGTGTTTCCCTTTCCTAGTGAATTGCCAGATGGTGTATCTGTTGGGTTATTGGTTTTCTCGTGTCCAAATCGAAGCGTAAGTTTTAAAATTTTATTTTGACATTCAAA
Organism: Primulina huaijiensis; assembly: GCF_012295235.1. NCBI lineage: Eukaryota > Viridiplantae > Streptophyta > Magnoliopsida > Lamiales > Gesneriaceae > Primulina > Primulina huaijiensis. The sequence continues at coordinate 13,450,639 of NC_133314.1, read as the reverse complement.
ATTTTCTTTGGACACTCGTATGGTTTAAATTAAATAAACATACATAGGATGTTTAGATATACCTTTAGTGAATTAATTCACTTGACTTCAACTATTCAAGTGTTAGCGGATATAGCTCTTGTTGAAAATCCCTACGAACTTTCTTCAAATCTCCTTATTTAATCTTCGAATCAGGTCCACGACCGGATTACTAGTTCTTCTTTTAACTTGCACTAGAAAATTAAAAAATATTTTGCGTAGAGATGGAACACGAGGAAGAAACCGACTCAATACTATAAGCCTAATTTTTCTTGCAAAATGGGGATTTCGAGAGTCGAAAGTTTTTCTTGCAAAATTTCAAAAAGTTTCGAATGATGCTTGTGCAATAAGAATAATAAAATCCTCATTATAATCACAATCGATGATCAAATATCATCGACGTGACAACTTCAACTTGTTCGTTATTATGATGTACACTTTAGTTTCGAGATCACCAATGTCTAGATAAGGCAGGTGTACTTCCTTTGACTGTCTTTAGCAGTCATGCTCTCAAAATTTCTATAAGCTTTTATAAACTTTATTTATAAGCTTATCGATTTATCATATCAAACTTATTTCTTATAAATTCAACTCATTAAATTTATTATCTCAACGGGAACAAGTAAACCAGTGTTTGTGTGACCCTCAATGGTTCAGGGATACAGCTAGCCGTGGGTTCACAACTCTTTGTGATTCAGGACAATTTCCTGTATTCGGGCTTACCCTAATTTGCCCACATTCCATGCACCAACATTTGATCATGAGAATGTTAGAAATCCTTTTCTGATTAAACCCATCGAATCATGGTAAGAGCGTCTAGTAGCATCGCCCCATTATTCCTTAGGTATCACTGATAGTGCTTGCAATAACCGGTCGATTATGATTAACGTAAGTACGGTCTCTTCATCTCATATATCCAGATCGAATCTGCAACCATTGGTTCAACGAGGATGGCATATTAGATTCAATAGCTATGTGATACAATCATGAAATATTCATAATGTCATCGCATGCGCAACTAGAGAACTCTTTTCCTAATGTACATCTCACACTCTGGCCAGAGATTTCATGCACTACTATTTCGTTAGATCACATAGGATATCCACACTCGTAGGTGAGCGGTGAATCCCCGACTACAATGCACTGGCTCCTACAAATTTCGCAATTGCACTCAACCTTGCCAGCTTGTGACCCTCGCGGAGTCGGTAAACGAGTCAAAGCACAATCCTAGTATGTAGAGCCTCAGTGTTGTCCCGGGTCGTAAGGACTAATCATGTACAATCACAACCACGGACTTTTCCTCTCGATGAATGATAACCACTTGGAAAGTCTGAGGAAGGTTTGTCCAGTACAATCATCGTATTATTACCCATCTGTATGATTGGACATCTCTATGCCCTTACCATGAAACACGGTAGACAACATCACAGATGCTAGTCTCAATCTCAAGCGACCTTTATCGTTGTTTTAGGCGGCTGAATCGACTAAGAACGAATTTAGAATATACAGTGTTTACAAATGAGTTTCAAGATCGAATTACGATTCATTTGTATTAAAGTATAATCAAGGACTTTATCTATGCTGATTGTATGGATATACAGATAAAGTAAAATGAAACCATGAAAAGTTAAATTATATTAAAATAAAGATTGTTTATTACACTCGAGTCAATAAATTCTCTAGCTAACCGTTGACTTGCAGGGCATCTACTCTAACAGTAGCTGAGCTGCAATGTGATCTGCCATTTTGCGAAAATGGATGCTGGAATGTAGCTGAGCTGGTTGGACTCGGGTTTTTCTTTTTCATAATTTTTTAAAAAACTTAGTAGTGTAAATTGAATTTATATAAATTTATAATTTTTAGATTTTTTTCTTTCATATCATAAAAATTTAATTTTCACTGATTAATATAAAATCTTTATTATTTTTGGACCTATAGATCTTTTGTTTCTTTATATAACAAAAATTTATTTTTCATGTATTCAGTATAAAATTTTTACAATTCATGGCCTCTACATAAATTTATTTTTTTCTAGATCGCTTGATAATTATTATTTTTAGATCGTTTGATTATTTCATTCTCAATATAAATTTATTTTTCCCGTGATCAATATAAAAAAACATTTTTGTTTCGTAAATTTATTATATAGTATTGTATTTTGACCAATATAAAAACATATTCTTTGAATAAATGGGGTTTTGTAGTGAATTAATTGAAAAAAATATTCAAATTCAATGCATATAACAAAGATAATAAAAAAAATGCATAAACGAAATTTTCCAGAAAATTTAAAACCAATTGAAAAATCTAAATATTTTAGTAAAAACCCAAAAAATCGTTTCAAACTAAAACCAAGCTAGTCACTTGTTGGAAACGCAAACAAACTAGTCATTAATTAATCTAATAAAGGTCGAATCAATAACGTTCAGATAGACGATTATTTTAAACTCAATTACTTAATTTAGTACAAACAAGTTCAGACGATGATTATGAGGATCATGTCTTCCCGCAACAAGAAGAATCCAAATCTTCGAGTTCTTATTCTTTAGAAAGAAAATAGAATAGCAATTGTGTTGATGAAATTTGTGAATGTAAATATCGTTGGAGTACTATTTTTCCACACCCAAGAAGCAATAAAAGTTTAAAATTTTCAAAAATATTTTATTTTGACATTAAAAAATATTTGAATGTCGTATGATTCAAATCCATGGATAGTATGTTTAGAGTTATTTTTCTTTGCATTCTAAACGCTTAACATCAAAATATTCCTAATTTTAAAAGGAAATAGTTTTTTTTGAAAGTGCCTACGGACGATGTACTAGATCGAACGCCTTTCTTCAATTCTCTAAATTAGGTCCACGACTGAAGATTGAGTTCCTTGTCTAGATTACACTAATAAATTATTCAAGATTTTTTGTTAAGAATCAGTAGTCGGAAGTCGGTGGAACCTCGGTGGCGGTCGGCGTGGTGGTGGTGCACGGCCCTGACTTGTCCAATAAAAAGGGGTAATCGAATTTTGAGAGTTGTGAGAAGAGAAAAAAAATTGTAGTATGTAAATAGGACATATATTGTCATGTTTATAGTTTTCATGGTTGACTCTCTTATGGAAACTCGGATCTCCCCAAATCGAGGGAGATTAGAACTGATTGTACTCGATTGAGATCGACCATTCAGTCCATAATCAAATATTTATGATATTGGTGATTCTTTCAAAGGTCTTACCCAAAACCCTTGAGCCTGGTCCTTATAGCTGAGCTCCCGATAGGGCGACTTCCATGTTAGGATCGATGAAATATTTAGGAAAGGGTTGTAATGACACGAATCTTTATTTTGAATGAAGTACTAATAAAGACATGATTAAATAGTTGTTAATTAAGTATTATTAAGGAATTGATAATTCGAAATAAACCTGTTGGGATCCATCGAATTTAAAATGGACAACTCAATCTACTTCAGATAATATTATCCCGAGAAATTCAACTAGACGAATGAGATTCTAACATGTAGCAGATAAGATTGATTTCGGATCTTCTAAACTAGTTCAGATGCAGCCTATAAATGGAAGCTAATTTCATTTGTTTCCTACACCGCTTCCTTCAGCTACTCTCTCTTGAGTTCTATCCATATACCTTAGGTTTTCTAGCCAGTTTCTAGGTTAGTTTAGTGTGGGGAAGTTTCGGAGCTAATGTCGACTCGAGGAGGGGTCAGTGAACCAGGACGCAGATCGAGACATCATCAGCGGGCTGAAGACGAATGCATGTATAATCATAAGGCCTTTAATAGTGATGTAAGGATCATTATGAAGAACTTTGAAACATGTATGGTAATTAAGGATCTGGATCGATAGTTATTTCATTATGTTGGTACAGTCTAGGTTCAGACGAGTAAGATTTCTGTCAGATTGTTTTAGTGAGTTACGTAATGTACTGACTGAGATACCAAAGCATAGTATACACATTTATATGATGTGTAACGATCATGGGCCATTAGACTGAACCAACATGGGTCTTGGCTCATACCCACGCACCACTACTGGTCATGGGTCGTTAGGATGGTCCAGCATGAGTCCTAGCCCATGTCCATGTACCGTCACTCATAGAATACCCCACCCCTGGAAAGTGGTTTCTTTCGCTTCCTCCAACACTTGAACCCAAGACCTCCAGGCTTAAGTACCCAGATTCTTAAAGTGTTGCACCAATTAGTCTGTTTAGTAGTTACTAGAGTAAGGGAACTACAGGAGTTGAATAAACACTTCAAATTTCAAATTTCTCTGTTTATGAAAAGTGTTCTTGTTTTAAGAATTCATGTAACGTCCCGAAAATTTGAAGGTTCATGTAAACCACATGCATGCAAGTTATTAAATTTCTTTGGTATTTTATTAATTTGTTTTAAAGCATTAAATGCATGTTTATTTCATAATTTATGTGTTTAATTATTTTTATGCATTTTATGCATAATTCATGCATGATAGAATTTATTTCACGAAATTTTAAAGGTTTATGCATTAAAAATTTTTAAGTTTCATTTCGCGCTCAAACGAGGATCGGAGATCAGAGAATTTTCAGAAAAAAATTTTTATTAAATGATTCATTTTTATTAATTAATATAAGGTTTTTTTAAGTGTATTTTTCAAAAATGGGATTTTTGGGATATTTTATCCTCAGGATTTTAATTGTTAAGGGTACGCAAATTTTATCCAATCGAGGGACTTTGTTAGGGCTCGGTAAATATTTTTAAAAACTTTCCAACATGAAAAATTTTTCGAGAGTGTGTTTGGATTTAATAAGCCTATTTTTAAGCTTATTGGGCTTAAATATATTTTTTAAACTCTTTAATGACAATTTAGAGCCCATTATCTATTAATCAACTATTTTAATAATACCCTAAACTAAACCTAAAGCTACCCTACACATTAAACCAACCGACACCCTCTCCAACCACTTCATCCTCTCCATTTTCAACACCCCAGCTGCATATTCTCTCGGATTCGTCACTAGCAACAACTAGAGCTTCGGTGGTCACTTGTTCTTGCAAAAAAAGTCTCCCTCGCCTCGTTTTTGATCATCAAACTGTCAGAATTTTTCTCAAAAAATCATGTTTCTACGTATTTATGAACATGATAATCAATATGCGGAAGTAGATCGAACATTACCTCCAGCCATCAAGAATTTGTAAGTTTTCTGATTTCCTTCCGGTTGAAGCATTCTAAGCACTCCACCATCTCGATAGATGGTGTATAATTTTCTTATGAGGTGTGTGCTTAGGGACCTCAAACGCTTGTATATATAGGCGTTTCTCATACCATCGATGAGTGTATCGGGAGCCGAGAGTCAAAAGAAGAATCGTGTACGCATCTAAATTTTCTAAAGTTGAGGTTACGTACGCATGTTTTGTCAAAATATGTAGGCAATGACCGTTGCCATTTCTTACACGTTTATCCTTCTTTCTGATATGTGTCATTTTTTTCTTACATTCTCCCATTTGACACATATACTCATTTACCATAGGAGAAAATAAAATACATGAATCATGGCGATATGTCATCTAAAAATGTAACGCCCCAGATTCGACGACTGTCCTCATTGTCATTTTTTTCTTACATTCTCCCACTTGACACATATATCTCATTTACCATAGGAGAAAATAAAATACATGAATCATGGCGATACGTCATCTAAAAATGTAACGCCCCAGATTCGACGATTGTCCTCACTGTATCAAGACGAGTCTTTCCACCGTGCTTATGTCCTCACTCACACGCACCCTAGAAAACTTCCCAGGAGGTCACCCATCCCAAAATTGCCCCAAGTCAAGCACGATTAACATTGGAATTCTTATGTGATGAGCTACCGAAAAGAAGATGCACCTTCTTGATATGAGTAGTACCAATCAAATCTTTTAAGCCTCCTGAACTGCACAGTCCCATACCTGAACAGTTTCGGAATCCCTCTCCTTCCTGTGTAAGATCGGTTCATTCATGTTCCCTTCGCCTAGAAGCCTGCCAGGAGCCGCTCATTGTCCGTGCAACCTCATGGCACCGGCGATCACCCCCTGTCCTCTTCGACCCAGGGCCTCACATGCCCACCAGCTTCCGCTTGGTTTGTCCCCGAACCACACCGTACTAGGAGAGGTCGGCTCTGATACCAACTGTAACGCCCTAGATTTGACGACTGTCCTCACTGTACCAAGACGAGTCTTTCCAGCGTGCTTATGTCCTCACTCACACACACCCTAGGAAACTTCCCAGGAGGTCACCCATCCCAATACTGCTCTCGCCCAAGTCAAGTACGCTTAACTTTGGGGTTCTTATGTGATGAGCTACCGAAAAGAAGACGCACCTTCTTGATATGAGTAGTACCAATCAAATCTTTTAAGCCTCCTAAACTGCACAGTCCCATACCTGAACAATTTTGGAATCCCTCTCCTTCCGGTGTAAGATCGGTTCATTCATGTTCCCTCCGCCTAGAAGCCTGCCAGGAGCCGCTCATTGTCCGTGCAACCTCATGGCACCGGCGATCACCCCCCGCCCTCTTCGGCCCCGGGCCTTACATAAAAGATGTGTTATAAATGAAGATTTCTCTATATTGTGGCACAGGAGATTGGGACACATCTCCATAGAGAGAATTAAAAGATTAGTAAATAATGAAGTACTCTGTACTTTAGATTTTACTGATTTTGAGACTTGTGTGGACTGTATTAAGGGAAAGCAGACCATTAAGTCTAAAAAGGGTGTCAAGGGAGTACATAAATATTAGAAATCATACATTCAGATATTTGTTGTCCAGATATGGACATGCAAAGTCCGAAATACTTCATCTCTTTCATTGATGATTACTCACGATACATGTATATCTACATGCTTCATAACAAAAACGAAGCACTAGAAGCCTTTAAGGATTTTAAGGCTGAAGTGGAGAAGCAATGTGGAAAACATATTAAGATAATGAGAACTGATAGAGGTGGAGAATATTACGGTAGATACACTGAGAATGGACAAGCACCAGGTCTGTTTGCGAAGTTTCTCCAAGAACATGGGATTGTTGCCCAATATACTATGCCTGGTTCTCCTGACCAGAATGACGTAGCTGAGAGGAGAAACTGAACATTATTGGACATGGTGAGGAGCATGTTAAGTAGCTCCAAACTTCCTAAATCCTTGTGGACTGAAGCTCTTAAGACAGCTTTGTATATATTAAACCGAGTTCCAACTAAGACTATCCCAAAGACGCCATTTGAGTTATTAAAAGGTTGGAAACCGAGTTTGCAACATATACGTATTTGGGGTTGTCCTTCTGAAATAAGATTTTACAATCTACATGAAAAGAAACTGGACCCAAGAACTATAAGTGGATATTTCATTGGGTATGCCGAAAAATCCAAAGGGTACAGATTCTATTGTCCATCTCACAATACTAGAATTTTGGATTCAAGAAATGCAAAATTTCTTGAAAATGACTTGATTAATGAGAGTGATCATGATATAGTTTTTTAAAATGATCACATTAATGCACAACCCTCTTATTCAAATGATAGATTGGTCGTTATTCACACCCCTCAAGACCAAATTGGTGTTAAGAAATCGATAACTGAAGTTCCACAAATCGCTGATGAAAATCCAGTATATCAAGTTGTTAATGAAGAAAAATNTTCTATGGCAGTTAATGGAGTCTGGGATCTTGTTCAGTTGCCTGATGGTGTAAAAGCCATTGGATGTAAATGGGTCTTCAAAACAAAGAAAGACTCATTAGGCAACATTGAAAGGTATAAAGCAAGACTCGTTGCTAAAGGATTCACTCAGCAGGAAGGAATCGATTATAAGGAGACTTTTTCTCCTGTATCTAAAAAAGATTCTCTTCGTATAATTCTAGCATTGGTTGCACATTTTGACTTAGATTTGCAACAAATGGATGTGAAAACAGCTTTTCTCAATGGAGAACTAGAGGAAGAGGTTTATATGAAACAACCTGAAGGATTCTTCTCTAGTAATGGTGAGCAATTGGTTTGTAAGCTTAAGAAATCTATATATAGATTGAAACAAGCTTCTCATCAATGGTATTTAAAATTTCATGATGTTATCTCTTCATTTGGATTCGTTGAGAACCCCATGAATCAATGTATATACCAAAAGGTCAGTGGGAACAAGATTTGTTTCCTTATTCTATATGTGGATGATATATTACTTGCAACCAATGATAAGGGTCTGTTATATGAAGTGAAACAATTCCTCTCTAAACACTTTGATATGAAGGATATGGCCGATGCATCTTATGTCATTGGCATTAAGATACATAGAGACAGAATTCGATGTATTATAGGTCTGTCTCAAGAAACCTATATCAACAAAGTTTTAGAGAGATATCGGATGAAAGATTGTTCACCAAGTATAGCTCCAATTGTGAAAGGCGATAAATTCAATTTGAGCCAATGCCCAAAGAATGATCTAGAGCGGGAACAAATGAAAAACATTCCTTATGCTTCTGCTGTCGGAAGCTTGATGTATGCTCAGGTTTGTACTAGACCTGACATTGCATTTGTTGTTGGGATGTGGGGAAGATATCAGAGTAATCCAGGTTTAGACCATTGGAAAGCTGCCAAGAAAGTAATGAGGTACCTTCAAGGGACCGAAGATTATATGCTTATGTTCAGACGAACTGAGAATTTGGAAGTAATTGGCTACTCTGATTCAGACTACGCTGGCTGCATTGATTCACGAAAATCCACTTCAAGATATATTTTCATGATAGCTAGTGGAGCTGTATCTTGAAGGAGTGCAAATCAGACATTGACTGCTACTTCCACTATGGAAGCTGAGTTCGTAACTTGTTTTGAGGCAACCTCACATGGTGTATGGTTGAAGAGTTTCATTTCAGGGCTTGGAATTATGGATTCTATATCTAGGCCATTAAGAATATATTGTGACAATTCAGCTGCTGTTTTTATGGCTAAAAATAACAAAAGTGGTAGTCGAAGCAAGCACGTCGACATTAAGTATTTAGCCATACGAGAATGTGTTAAAGATAAGAAGTTACTTATCGAGCACATTAGCACTGAATTGATGATTGCAGATCCTTTGACTAAAGGCATGCCACCATTGAAATTTAAGGATCATACAGAAAGAATGGGACTTGGTTCCTTTATGTAATTTTGTTGGAAGAACAAAGTTAATGAAACTATGATATGATATTTTCTCATATTTGTTATGTACACATTCAGTGATTTGAGAAATATCAATAAAGTTTGACCTCGAATAAACATAGGGTTTATTCATTAAGTTATTTGAAAGATATAATACATTGTGATACATGAAAGATAATAATCTTTTTTTGAAACGTCCTGCCCTTTTTATTGCTTTAAAAGTACTAGGAAATTTTTTTTTTTATAAACACTCAATTTTCGGCCATGTACTCAAACCTCATGAAAATATTAAAATACTTTACCCTTTAAAAAATAAAATACCAACCACCTAGCATTTTAAAAATCAAGTGCAATAGTCATAAAATGAAATCGTCGCATGTTTACCAAGCCTAAAAGCAATAAGTTTGAAAAGTATAGCCCATACTAAACCTCTCAAAAATCTCTCAAGAGCATAAGTAAATAGTCTTAAAAATCTTTAATCATAAATCATGAGTCAAAAGTCATAATGCGGAATAATAGAAGCGTTGGTCATCGAGTTGTGTGCGTCTTCAGTCCAGTCAGATCATCCGTCAAGACCTCCCTCAAAGTCACTTGCATCCATCATACATAGTGAGTCTAAAGACTCAACACACCATAATCTTTATAACAAATAATACGTATAAAACCACATGCAACAGTGAAAATACTTTTAGGTAAAAATAACATTACATGACATGCATAAATAAATCTTAATCTTTTCTCTTTTTCCTTATCATTACATAAAACATTTAACATGATAATAAACATTTTCCTTTTCCCTTTTCTTTTGTTGAATTCAAATCGTTAATTGTGACATTTCTGATCATGATCATAACAGTCGATGGATCCATCTACATGTAACCACAGTACTGGGCGGCGGGGGACACCAGCAACACTCTCACCGGTCAACTGGGCCCTGGCCTATCATTATTCGAATAGAAATACGATTTTCGGGGTTCCCTCTGGGGCCTTTTCCCATAAATGGGCTCCCTCTGGGGCCTTTTCCTCTCACGATATTCCCATTCTTACTGTTACCACAAATCCGTTACCACATAACCGTTACCACATATTCGAAATGATGAAAATACGATCGTTGGGCTCCGACTGGGACCATAACCCTCACGACATCTCCAACATTATCGAATTAGTCACAATTACTTTACTTCCTTCAACATTTATATTCTCATCACTTTATAAAAAAAATCATGCATAACATAACATTTTGTTTTTGAAACCAAGCATGCAACATGTCTTTTAAATGTCTTCTTTAAATCATAAAAATCCCATGGACATTTAAAAATCATAATTAAATCATGAACATTTCATAAACATTTAAAAATAATCATGATATCATAAAAATAGAATTTAGGGCACTGCCATGACGATTACTAATTTCTAGGTGTAAAAAGACCGTTTTACCCCTAGACGTAAAATTTCTCGAATTTGACTTTTTCTTGAATTCATTGACTCTAACATGTCCCAAATAATAATTTAAGCTTAAATTAATTTTCTCATAATTTTATTTAGCATAAAAATTAGACTTCCTCATTTATCATTAATTAATTGTTTTGACGGTGTTTTAATCACGAAAAATCCCAAACTTTAATATAAAATTCCTAAATTCTAAATTTAGTCTTTTTATATTATTTTAGCCCTTATGGACCATGACTCGACCCCCGTGAGCCGTTTTTCAATTTTCTTTATTTAAAAAACCCTAATTGACACCTAAACTTCGACCCCGAGCCAAATTTCGATTTTCACGAGTTAACCCCAAACCATGTTGAACCAAAACTTGACCAACAACCCAAAGTACCTTACTGAACCCTAAGTTTTCCAAGAAATCAACCCAAAAACCAAAAACAAAAGCTGGAAGTTGCCCCATGCTACGGCCGAGAATCCTTAGTGCATAAGGACTCTAAGTTTGTGAGCCTACGGCTCTAGCCTTCGACCCAACCCATGAACCAGAATGTCGTGCACCCACCTAGGACCCTTAACCCTTGACTTAGCCCACGCCGTGCCCCTTAAACCGAACCCTGACTCCCTGCGTGCTGCTGCACTTGAGTTGCGCAGCACGCACCCCTCGGGTGGGAGTCCTAGCATGGCTAGGACTCCTTCCCCAGCCCTTAACTTCAAGTAATAGCATGGCTAGGACTCTCCCTTGACTCCCCTACAACTGTGGCTAGTCCTGGTCCTAGCCGAACCAAGCCAAGCCTCCAAGACATGACAACCGAACCCCATGACCCCATGACAGCAAAAATCGGTTTCAGCTTGATCCTTTGGTGATAGCCGTGAGTTTAGTGTGTGTTCTAGGGCCTTAAATCATGTATAAAGCTTGCTTGATCAAACCTAACATCATGGCATCCCCTTAATCACAATAAAACATGAATTTGGAATTAAAAATCATGCTTTACACAACACATATGCATGAAAAACGAAATATAATCAAGTGTTCTTTGTTTATTCATGCACAATGATTTAAAATATCTACTATGGTTTGAAAGACGAGAAAAAGAAGAATTATGGCGTGCCTTTGCGTATTATACGCTCGAATAATCGTTGATGACGAAGAACGGAACGAAACCTAGGCTATCTTCTCCTTGAGCACCTTCGAATTTTTCTTCCCGAAGCTAGGATGTGTAGTGCCGTGTGTGTGGTGTCTTGGGAGAGAGTTTATGAATTTTAAAAGTGGGTGGCCGATTGTTGTGATGCTAGGAGTGTAGGGTTTTGGTGATTAAAAAATTTTAAATAGCTAATTAATTTGCTAACTAGGTTAGGCCTATTAAGCCAATTAAATTAAGCCCATTAGTCTCTTTAGGATTTAAATAAAATATTAACAAAGTTTTTTTTGTTAAAGTAAATTTATGAATTTATTAGCCGGGTTGTCAAAAAGCTCGTATTTTAGTTGAAAAATCAACACCGATAAAAATTACGTCCCGGCGTATAAAATCACCTCAAAACCCCTTCTTTTCAAAAATACTAAAAAGCAACACTCATATTTTAAATAATTAAAAATAATTATTTAATAAAATTTTTTTACAATTTTCAGCCTTCGGTCCCCGTTCCTCGATCGTCACTTGAATAATTCCTTAAAAATACAATTTTATGCATGATGACAATAAAAATCTCATTTAGCGTATAAAAAAGTATGTCACATAATTAATTAGTAATTAAATCAGTTAGTCACTCGTTTTCCATTATTTCCTAGATTCGCATGTAGTTGGTTTACGTCGTCTTAATTTGGACCTTACAATTCCTCCCCCCCTTAAATAAAATTTCGTCCTCGAAATTAGAACTTACCGAATAGTTCAAGATAGCGACCCTTCAAGTCCCTCTCGGTTTCCCAAGTTGCTTCCTCCTCCGAGTGATTCAGCTACTTGACCTTGACTATTGGAATGACTTTGTTTCGCAATCTTCTTTCTTGCCTTGCTAAAATCTGAACAGGTCTTTTTTCATATGTCATATTTGGAGTTAATTGAAGAGGTTCATAATTTAGTACATGTGATGGGTTCGACATGTACTTCCGCAACATCAAAATATGGAACACATTATTAACTCCTGAAAGTGTTGGTGGCAATGCCACCCTATAAGCTAGTGTCCCAATCCTCTCCAAAATCTCAAATGGTCCAATAAATCTTGGACTTAGCTTGCCCTTTTTGCCAAAACGCATAACACCCTTCATAGGCGCTATTTTCACAAATACATGATCTCCCACTGCAAACTCCAAGTCCCTACGTCTTTGTCTGCATAACTCTTTTGTCGGCTTTGCGCCGTCTTCAGTCTATCGCGAATTTTGACTATAAGCTCGGTAGTCTCTTCAATCACGTCTGGACCAATCTCGCTTCTTTCACCAACTTCGTCCCAATGAATAGGAGGTCTACATTTTCTTCCATAAAGTGCCTCAAAAGGAGTCATCCCGATTGATGATTGATAGCTATTATTGTAGGTGAACTCCACTAGAGGTAATTTTGGTTCCCAACTGCCTTGGAAATCAATAACACATGCTCAAAGTAGATCTTCCAAAATCTGTATAACTCTTTCTGACTGTCCATCGGTTTGAGGGTGAAATGGTGTACTGAATAATAACTTGGTCCCCATTGCTGCATGTAGACTTTTCCAGAACGATGACGTGAATCTCGGATCTCTGTCAGAAACAATGGATACCGGAATCCCATGCAGACGAACTATCTCTCGAATATACAAGTCAGCGTACTGAATCATGGTGAAAGTCATCTTGATAGGTAGAAGATGCGCTGATTTAGTAAGACGATCAACTATCACACATATAGCATTGAATCCCTTAACTGTCTTTGGCAATCCCACAACAAAATCCATGGTGACATTTTCCCATTTCCACTCGTGAATAGGGAGTGGCTTCAATTTTCCCGCTGGTCTTTGATGCTCTGCTTTAACTTGTTGGCAAGTCAAACACTCGGATACGAACTTCAGAATGTCTCTCTTCATGCCTGGCCACCAATATAGAAACTGCAAATCTTTGTACATTTAGGTGAATGAAATATGGTGTGTCATGAGCTTCCTTTATAATAAAGTCTCTCAAAGTATTGTCACTAGGAACCCATAACCGATCTCGATAACGAACTATACCATCCACCTCTAAATACAATTTCCGATCCTTGGCTTCGTCTCTAGCTCTCCACTTTTGCAACTGTTCATCAGTGGACTGCCCAGCACGAATTCTCTCTCTCAAAGTCGAATGTACTGATAATGTGGCAAGATTAGGGGCCTCGCCCCTAGCATACACTGTAAGCTCGAACCGCTATATCTCGGACTGCCACGGTCTTTGGAGTGATAGATGAGTGATACCTGCGGCTTTTCTACTCAGTGCGTCCGCCACTACATTAGCTTTTCCCGGATTGTAGCTAATGTCACAATCATAGTCCTTCAATAACTCGAGCCATCTGCGCTGCCTCATATTCAACTCCTTTTGGGTGAAGAAGTATTTCAAACTTTTATGGTCGGTGAATATTTTGCACTTCTCCCCGTAAAGGTAATGTCTCCATATTTTCAATGTAAAAACTACTGCTGCAAGCTCAAGATCATGAGTAGGGTAGTTTTTCTCGTGAATTTTCAATTGTCTCGACGCATAAGCTATAACTCGGTCATCTTGCATCAGAACTGCGCCCAACTCAAGTTTAGAAGCGTCGGTATAAAGAACATACTCCCCTTGCCCTGATGGCATAGATAACACTGGTGCTGATATCAAGGCTTGCTTCAACTTGTCAAAAATTTCTTGACACTCGGATCCTCAAATAAACTTTGCATTCTTCTTAGTCAAGGATGTCAATAGTACTGCAATGGATGAGAATCTCTTGATAAATTTGCGATAGTAGCCACCAAGTCCCAAGAAACTGCGAATCTCGGTAACACTCTTCGGTACTGACCACTCTTTCACTGCCTCGACTTTGCTTGGATCAACTTCAACGCCATCACTAGAAATGATGTGGCCTAAGAATGCCACTCTATCGAGCCAAAACTCGCACTTGCTGAATTTTGCATATAGCTTCCTGTCTTGTAGTACTTGTAGTGCTGTCCTCAAATGACGGCTATGCTCCTCTCTGCTCTTGGAATAGATCAATATGTCATCAATGAAGACTATAATAAACTGATCCAGATACGGCTGAAATACGCGATTCATGAGATCCATGAAGATCGCTGGCGCATTAGTCAGACCGAATGGCATGACCATAAACTCATAGTGCCCGTATCTCGTACGGAATGCTGTCTTGTGCACATCAGACTCTTTTAATTTCAATTGATGGTATCCAGATCGCAGATCGATCTTAGAAAATATCGATGCTTCTTGTAACTGATCAAATAAATCTTCGATTCTTGGCAGTGGATACTTATTCTTGATAGTGACCCTATTGAGCTCTCGGTAGTCAATGCAAAGACGCATACTACTATCCTTCTTCTTCAAAAATAATACCGGCGCCCCCCATGGTGAATAACTAGGGCGAATGAAACCCTTGTCTATCAATTCTTGGATTTGATCTTTTAGTTCTTTCATTTCAGCTGGTGCTAGATGATAAGGTGCTTTAGATATAGGAACAGTGCCCGGCATTAGATCAATGGAAAATTCCACTTCATGATCGTGTGGAATACCAGAAACGTCTTCGGGAAAGACGCTGGGAAAATCTCGGACAATATCAACTTCTTCAAATTTCTGACTGATGGGAGCATGTGTGGTAGTGACACATGCTAGAAAAGCTTGGCATCCGTGTTTAATAAGCTTCATCGCATGTAGACAAGAGATAATATGCGGCATTTGCTTGTTTCTCGCGCCTGAAAGACAAAAGATCTACCACTAGGCGGTCGAATAGACACTGATCTCTGATGAAAATCAATCAAAGCTACATTCGTCGATAGCCAATCCATCCCAAGTATAATATCAAATTCAGGCATAGGAAGTACAATAAGATCCCGAACCGCATCTTTGAATAAACGAAGCTACAGATTCTTGACAATTTTTGACGTGAGCATTTGATCATCGGAAGGAATAGAAACTTTGAAACCCAAACCCATATCTTGAGGAATAATATTCAGTATTTTGATGAAGGTTTCAGATATTAATGAATGTGTAGCTCCTGAATCTAGCAACGCATAGGTAGCTACACCTAGAATGATGATCTTCCATGCGGTGAAAGATGTCTTATAAATCTTTTCGTGTTGAAGCTAAGGATTTACTATCATTAATTTCCCAAAGTTAGGTGGAGATTGCGCGTTGAGCTTAAGAATTTCTGGAAAAATTGTGTTTTAGCCTTTCAATTTTTTCGAATTTTTGTACTATAGTCCCCAAAATTTCGAATAATTGCAATTTGGCCCTTATAATTTTCGGAAATTTCCATCTTAGTCCTTTAGAATTTTGAATATTTCATTTTGGTCCTTAAGAATTTGGTAATTGCATTAAAGCCCCTTATCTTTTGGTTAATTGCGTTTTGGTCCCTTAATTATCGAAAATTACAATTTAGACCTCAATTTTCGAAAATTTTCCCAATTAACCTCTATAAATTCGATACCTTCATTCAACTCCTTAGTTATGATTTCCTTTAATTTTAGCCCTAAACTTTTTATTTGGAAGCATTACATCCTTCACATAAAATAAGGCACAAAATTCAAGTCATTTTCTCTGGTTTCTAAAGTCATAACTTAAATCTAACTAAGGTAGATCATGCAACCTAATTTCCTCTAGGTTAAATCTTGTTCCCAAACCAATTCTAATAACCAATTTAACATTTCATGCAATAATAAGCAATATAAAAATGCTAAATGACTAGATTACCCGCGATGAATGTAGTGTCTGCCTCTTCCTCAGCTTCCTCGGCATTCATAACATAAGCTCGTGCCGTAGTAGCTGCTTTCCTCTTGGAGCATTCAATAGCTTTGTGTCCATCCTCCTTGCAGTAGAAACATTTAAATGATCCCCATTCACATTTGCCAAGATGTAGACGGTTGCACACTTTGCATGGTTGCCTCTCGGCAGGCTTCGGTGCTCCAGGATTTTGTGGCTTTGGTGGAGCTGGCTTCTTGACTGGACCTTGGGGCTTTTAAGGCCCTTGCGGTCTAGGAGGACCCGTATTTGACTTCTTATTCGGCTGATTGTTATTCTGATAGTGCTGCCTCTTGCGCTGAATCTCAAAATCAATGTCCTTCAAAGACTGGTCAGCCTGATATGCATAAGTAACTGCGGTAGCATAATTCCCAGGATGCATCATCATAACTTTATCTCGAATGGTAGGTCGTAGTCCGTCCATGAAATTTATAAGCTTTTCTTCCGCATCCCCAGCAATAAGTGGTACAAAGTGGCAACCCCTATCAAAATTCTTCACAAAATCAGCAACAGATACGTCTACCTGACGGAGAGTCATAAATTCCCCCTTTATTCGACCTCTGACATTAGCAGTAAAGTATTTCTCATAGAATTTCGTCTTGAACTGTGCCCAAGTGAGTATGGCAAGGTCAACCCCATGCTCGGCTCCTTCCCACCATAAAGAAGCATCGTCCCTAAACAGATAAGTGGTGCACCTCACGCGGTCAGCATCTCCCATGTCTAGATAACAAAAATGCACCTCAAGTGAACGGATCCAACTCTCAGCAGCAAATGGATCAGTGGTGCCAGAAAATTCCCTCGGCCCTAGCCTCCGGAACTGCTCATAAATGTCGTGTTGTGGCCTAGGTGGCTGCGGTAGGTATTGCTGCTACATCTGTTGCAGCTGCTGCTGTAACTGTTGCTGCTGTTGTAACTGTTGCTCAAAGAGACGAGCCATCCCCTCAAGAGCACGTGTAGCAGCATCTGGTGTTTGTGGCGGTGGTCCATTTTCTTGATTATTTTCTCGACTATTAACACTGTTCTCTCCCTAATTCTCAATAACGGGTGCACGTCTAGGAGGCATTATATCTGAACGTTTTCCAAATTCTAACGTAACCAACATGCATTTAAATCTAAGTCCTCTAATCATGTGACATATCCTTACTTAATTAGCAATTTAAGCATGCAAAGCAAAAATACTCGAAAAGCTAATAAACATGTATCATGAACATAATATTCATATCGTTATGCAGGTAACATCATAAATCATATAAAGCATGTAAAACTTACAACTTCGAGGCTTGACGACTGATCTTTCCGGTGCTGATGGTGGCACAACCCTTTACGGGACCTTTGCTCTGATACCAACTGAAACGTCCTGCCCTTTTTATTGCTTTAAAAGTTGATAAACATAAAAATTGTACATTAATTAAATGTTTTATAATATAATTATATAGTTTTTGTTTTATTGAATGTTTAAATATTATATGTTTTATAATAAATTGTATAAAATATAAGTTGTTGTGTAATTACAAGTTTTTACTATTTTTTTACAGGTTTGATAAAACAAGAATAAACTTGGCGTTGCAAATGGGATTAAGATGATTCTTGGACCTGTAGAAAGTTGATTATAATATCTACAATATTGTTGACAAGCATGAGATAAAAATCCTCTCACAATTGAGATCAAATTAAGCAACAAATAAAGTTACCAAAGGAGTGGCAGTTTTACTATGCTCTAGTATTTTGACCATATCTCTCAAATTACTTGGTCAAATGGTTTGAAAAAAATACCACAACTAGACAACTCAATTATCCACATGTTTCTTTTTATGTGAAGAAGTAAATTCGGAGAAGAAGATTTTCAAAAGTGATGTGTAATATAATATAATATCTTGGAACACCAATGAAGACTTATGTGTAAAAAAATAATATTTTATTTGTGGTTGTCTCCCCAAATTTGGCTATAAATAGGGGTGCATTGTAATGTATTGAGATATCCCTCATTCTATGAACAAACCTTTAATTTTATAATATTTCTCTCTATATTTTTCCTTTATTTCTTCATTTAAATACAATTAGCATGTTAATTTCATATTCAAAGTTTTACACTTTGAATAATGAATAGCTAACTTCCTAAAGTTGAGATGATAAGGTGAAACTCTTGGCATGATAATAAGGTTATTAAAAGGTAAGAATCTATGTTTTATATTATTTAATTATTATTTATTGTTTATGTTATATTTATTTCTTTAAGTATTTTTATACCCTACTTATAAGTGAGAGTTTTGATTTATTGTTGCTATATGTTAAACTAAATTCTTGGAACCATTTAAATGTTAGTTTGGTTTTACCAACCATTTAACTTGGATTCCTTGATTTATTATATATTAATATATCATAGTATTAATTTATTGGTACCATTTAAATGTTTGTTAGGTTTTACCAACCATTTAAAGTGGGAAGCTTGATTTAGTGTTTACAAATATATATAGCACAATAAATACTTGACCACATTTATAAGTTTTGGTATATATTATATACTTATAAGACAATAATTTATAACATAATATAAATATGATTATTTAATATATTGGAACCATTTAATTAAGTGGATTTCAATATTGTTCGTTAATGTTAACTTTATTAAAATACCAAGAGTTGATCCTTTAATATCAACTACTTAAATTAAAATTTGAACAATTAAAATTTACCCATTAAAGATTCAAACAATTAAAATTAAGGAAACTTGAAACAAAAACAAAACAAAAAAGACATTGTAGTAGACTTGTAATTACTTTATCTTCCCTGTGGATACGATATCGGACTCACATAATTATACTACTTGTGGACAACCTGCTCTTGGGAGTGCAACAATCAAAGTGACAACAAATTTTTGGCGCTGTTGCCGGAGAAGTATAATTTAATTTCAAGTCTATTTAATTTTGTTTATAGTTTATTTTTCTTTATTTGAATTTTTATTGCTTTTGTGTGTTTTTATTCTTTTGCATTTGCATGAGAATTATTTGGTCACGTACACTTAGTGGTCGACTCATTCGAAATGACCCTTTATTTTCACAAAACATGGCGGAAGAACCCATCCAAGAAAATGAAGATGAAATTTAATCTCAACATGATCATGATAGACGAAGAACACTTAGAGATCACATGAATCCTACACGTACTAGTGCACCTTCATGTCTATTTTTTCCCCCTGATGCATCTCATTTCAATTTTAAGCCTGGTATTATCCAACTTTTACCCAATTTTCATGGCTTAGATTCTGAAAATCCATACATTCATTTACGAGAGTTTGAAGAAGTGTGCAACACATATAATGATCTAAATTGTAGCATGAACACCATTCGACTTAAGCTTTTTCCTTTTTCTTTAAAAGATAAAGCTGAAACTTGGCTACAAAATCTTAGATCGTGATCCATTTGAACATGGGATGAATTGCAACAATAATTTTTGAAAAAGTTTTTTCCATCTTATAGAACAAATTCTTTCAAAAGGTAAATCATCAGTTTCACTCAAAAACAAGCAGAAATTTTTTATCAGTGTTGGGATAGATATAAAGAATTGCTTAATCTTTGTCCACATCATGGTTTTGAAATTTGGAGAGTTGTTTCTCAATTTTATGAAGGCTTAACACCTAAAGATAGGCAAATGGTTGAATTTATGTGTAATGGAACATTTGAAGATAAAGATCCAAATGAGGCAATTGAGTATCTCGATTCATTAGCTGAAAATGCTCAAAATTGGGACACTATAGGTACAATCGAACCATCAAACAAGATTCAATCTCCTACATCTGGTGGAGGTATGTACACTCTCAAAGATGAACATGATCTTCAAGCTAGATTTACCTCTTTGGCAAGAAAAGTTGAGGCACTTGAATTGAAAAAGAATGGTCAATTAAAATCTGTTCAAGAAATTGCATGTCACATCTGTGATACAAGTGATCATTCTACAAAAGATTGTCCCACTTTGCTTTCTTTTAAAGAATGTCTCCATGAACAAGCCAATGTTTTAAACAATCTCAAAAGACCAAAATTTGAACCATTTTCTCAGAGTTACAATCCAGGTTGGCGAAATCATCCAAATTTTAGTTGGAGGAATGATAATGCTGCACAATTTTCACAACCACATTTCTAAAATAAACAAAATTTTCAAATTTATGCACCTTATGTTCCTCCACCTAAAAGGAATTTGGAAGATATATTGAATTCTTTCATTGCAAAGCAAGAGTCTATCAATACTCAAACTGCTCAAACCATGACAGATTTGAAAGATACTCTTGCTAAATTTGCATTTGCACTTAATGTTCATGAAAAAGGTAAATTTATTTCACAACCACAGCCTAATCCCAAGAATCATCATTCACAAACTAGAACTTCTGGAACTCAACCGATGGATCAGGTAAAATCCGTTATTACCCTTCGAAGTGGTAAGGTTGTGGAAAAATCCATTCTTGAACCTTGTGAAGATGATGATAAATCAACTCCAAAGGGTAAGGAAGTGGAACCCATAACTTGCGAAGAGGAGGATCAACAGATAGTGTCACCACCATTCCCTCATGCATTGAAAAATACAAAAAAATCAAATTTTAATTCTGATATATATGATATTTTTAAACAAGTAAAAGTTAATATTCCTTTATTAGATGCAATAAAACAGGTACCATCATATGCCAAATTTTTGAAAGACTTGTGCACTGTGAAAAGAAAATTGAATGTGAAAAAGAAAGCATTTTTAGCCGAACAAGTAAGTGCAATCATTCAAAATAATAATGCTTTGAAATACAAAGACCCTGGTTGTCCTACTATTTCTTGTATTATTGGAGAACGAAAGATTAAAAAAGCCTTGCTTGACCTTGGAGCTAGTGTGAATTTACTTCCATATTCAGTTTATCAAGAACTCAATCTAGGCGAGTTAAAACCTACTTCGGTAACACTTTTACTTGCTGATAGATCTGTTAAAGTGCCAAGAGGTATGGTAGAAGACGTGTTGGTCCAAGTTGATAACTTTGTATATCCTGTCGATTTCATAGTTTTAGATACACAACCTATCGAAGCTTGTAATGCAATTCCTGTAATTTTAGGTCGTCCATTTTTAGCAACTTCTAATGCTCTTATAAATTGCAGGAATGGAATAATGAAGTTGTCATTTGGTAACATGACCTTGGAGCTTAATGTGTTTAATCTTTGTAAGCAACCACATGACAAAGGAGATGAAAGTGAAGATGAAAATCTTATTGAAACTCTTGTGGAAGAAAACATTCAAGAAGGGAGTACTCGTGATCAATTAGATATTTGTTCAATTGAAACTGTTAAAGAAAATATTGAAATTGATCTTGATGATTTTATCAGGTATCACTCGTTACCAGGATCAGAGAAAGAATTTGATGCAAAATATGAGAACAAAGACGAACCACCCATATTGGAGTTAAAACCCTTGCCAGAAGAATTGAAGTATGCATTTCTTGGAGAAGATGAAACATATCCGGTGGTAATTTCTTCCAAACTAGCAAGTGATGAAGAAGGTAAATTAGTTGATATGCTTAAAAGACATAAAAATGCAATTGGTTGGACACTAAAAGATCTCAAGGGCATTAATCCACTAATTTGCACTCACAAAATTCACTTAGAAGAAAATGCAAAAACATCTCAACAACCACAAAGGAGATTAAATCCACACATGAAAGATGTTGTGAAAACTGAAGTTCTCAAACTACTTGATGTTGGGATTATCTACCCTATTTCTGATAGTAAGTGGGTAAGCCCAACACAAGTAGTTCCGAAAAAATCTGGCATCACAGTGATAAAAAATGAAAAAGGTGAATTGTTAACAAGTCGAGTCCCATCTAGTTGGCGGATGTGTATTGATTATAGAAAATTAAATGACGCCACTAGAAAAGATCATTTTCCATTACCATTTTTGGATCAAATTTTAGAAAGAGTAGCAGGTCATCCATACTACTGTTTTCTTGATGGATATTCAGGTTATTATCAAATTCCCATTGCACTCGAAGATCAAGATAAAACTACATTCACATGTCCTTTTGGAACATTTGCATTTAGAAGGATGCCATTTGGATTATGCAATGCCCCAGCAACATTTCAAAGATGTATGCTAAGCATTTTTTGCGACATGGTTGAAAATTGTTTGGAAATTTTCATGGATGATTTAACTGTCTTTGGGAATACATTTGATAATTGTCTTGAAAATTTGGAAAAAGTTTTAAAAAGATGCGAGGAAAAAGGTCTTATTTTAAATTGGGAAAAATGTCATTACATGATTACTTCTGGAATTGTTTTGGGACATGTCGTGTCATCTCATGGAATTGAAGTTGATAAAGCAAAAGTTGATGTCATTGCCAATTTACCCCCTCCAAAAACCATTAAAGAAATTCGCTCATTTTTGGGACATGCTGGATTTTATAGGAGGTTTATAAAGGACTTTAGTTTAATCTCTAAACCCATTTGTAACCTCTTAACAAAAGACACTGCATTTGAGTGGACTCAAGAATGTCAAAATGCTTTTGATAAAATCATTCGACATTTAACATCAGCTCCTATCATGCAACCTCCTGATTGGTCTTTACCATTTGAAATCATGTGCGATGCGAGTGATTATGCAGTCGGTGCAGTATTGGGTCAAAGAAGAAACGGTAAGCCTTATGTGATATATTATGCAAGTAGAACTTTAAACAATGCTCAAATGAATTACTCCACAACTGAAAAAGAACTACTTGCTGTAATATTTGCATTAGATAAATTTCGTTCTTATTTGATTGGATCAACAACTATCGTGTTTACTGATCATTCTGCTATTAGATATTTGTTGACCAAACAGGATGCAAAGCCACGACTGATACGATGGATTTTGTTGCTCCAAGAATTTGACATTGTGATCAAAGATAAAAAAGGAACCGAGAATGTCGTAGCCGATCATTTATCGAGACTAGTAACAGGATCATCTTGTGAAATGACACCAATTAACGATAATTTTCCTGATGAACATCTATTTTCAGTTACTACTACACCTTGGTTTGCTAACATAGTAAATTTTCTTGTGACAGGAAAAATGCCACCGCAATGGAGTTCTCAAGATAAAAGAAAATTTTTGAATGAGGTAAAAAACTTTTATTGGGATGATCCGTATCTGTTCAAGTATTGTCCGGATCAAATTTTTCGACGTTGCATACCCGACAATGAGGTAAGTAGTGTCATTAAATTTTGTCATTCAGAAGCATGCGGAGGACATTTTTCTTCAAAGAAAACAGCTGCAAAAATCTTGCAGTGTGGATTTTATTGGCCCACTTTGTTTAAAGACACCCACGAAATCTGCAAGATCTGTGAAAATTGTCAAAAATTGGGTGCGATTTCAAAAAGAAACATGATGCCTTTGAATCCTATTATTGAAATTGAAATCTTTGATTGTTGGGGAATAGATTTTATGGGACCTTTTCCACCGTCGTTTGGATACTTGTATATTTTAGTTGCAGTTGATTATGTTTCCAAATGGATAGAGGCAATTCCATGTCGAACAAATGATCATAAAATCGTCATCAAATTTTTAAAAGAAAATATTTTTAGTAGATTTGGAATTCCTCGAGCCATGATAAGTGATGGGGGAACTCACTTTGTTAATAAACCATTTGCTTCATTAATGAAAAAATATGGTATTACTCACAAAGTAACTACTCCTTATCATCCTCAAACAAATGGACAAGTTGAATTAGCTAATAGGGAGATAAAGCAAATTTTGGAAAAAACTGTTAACTCAAATAGAAAAGATTGGTCTCTGCGACTTAATGATGCACTTTGGGCATATCGAACAGCTTTTAAAACATCATTGAATATGTCTCCCTATAGGTTGGTTTACGGAAAACATTGTCATTTGCCTGTGGAATTGGAACATAAAGCTTATTGGGCGATCAAAACTTTAAATTCAAGCATGGATGATGCCAACAAATTGCGTAAATTGCAACTTAATGAACTTGATGAACTCAGAAATGACGCGTATGAGAATTCAAGGATTTATAAAGCAAAAATCAAATCATTTCATGATAAAACAATTCTTAGAAAATCTTTTGAGATTGGTAAAAAAGTTTTGCTTTATAATTCTCGACTTCACATATTCCCAGGAAAATTACGATCAAGATGGACAGGCCCATATGTTGTAAAGCATGTGTATACTTATGGAGCTGTGGATATTGAAAATCCTAAAAATGGTGATGTTTTTAAAGTAAATGGACAAAGGCTTAAACCATTTTTAGAAAATGAAATTTTTCAAGAAGAGTTTATTTCCCTTTCCGATCCTTGATTTTTTTTGTGTTGCATTTAATTTTGTTTGTTTTTATTTCAGGTTTCCTTAATCTTTTTATTTTCCCGGTTAAATGGCGGATAACGGTACTCCGTGACTCTCATAGTCGGTTTAATCAGTTTCCCATAATTGCTGATACAAAAATAAAAAAAAACATTTCTTTTCTTTTCAAAATGGATGAAATTCTCTCAAAAATTTGTAAATATTTTCCCTCTGTTTCTGAAAATGTTCTAAGAAAAATTTATGCAGGAAGGTGTGAAAGATTGAGATTGCTAATGCAAAAAGGAATTCCAGAAGATATTCGTCTTGTAATAGAAGCTAAGGTCCGATTAGGAGGAGAAGTTCCACAATCATTGCTCATTCGGTATTTGCCTGGATTAGGAAAAAGCACTTATGCGAAAAAACGAAGGGCCAAAAGTTTAGGGGTTTGTCATAAGTGTGCAAGATGGACTTGTGACAAACGATGCAGATCTTTGGGATGTGTTTCCAATAACAGAGAAGATAAAATTGGTTTCATTAAGAATGGGCTGAGTAAGGAGTCTTTAGATAACATCTTATTGACTCTTGAGACGCATTCTAGTGGACATGTGCATATTGAACTTCTCCGTTTATGGAAACAATTCCAAGATGAGCGTCATAGTCTTGGGAATCCGACTAAAAAAGACCCTGTTTGCCAATTTATAAGAAAATTGGATGGGAAGCATATCCTCGACTCATAGAAGGCGTTGAAGCCGTTTCTGGACGTAAAACCAGAGGAAAATTGTGAGCCACAATCACACTACTGTTTACATGCATGTGTGTCATTATTGTTTTTACTGTTTATTCTGTTTACAACTGTGACCCATAGTTTTGTCCTGATAACATATTACCCCTATAAAATCTCTCATCTTTCTCTCTATTTTCGCAGAAAAAAAAAGAAGAAAGTAAAAAAAAATGGCTGGAACCTCTGCACAATCATTGAAAAATATTTGTGTATTTTGTGGGTCGAGTCCTGGAAAAAATGAAGTGTTTGTAGAAGCAGCGAATAATCTTGGAAAGATATTGGCTGAGAGAAAAATTCACTTGGTATATGGGGGAGGTAATATTGGGTTAATGGGATCTGTTTCAACATCTGCTCATCTTGGAGGTAGTCAGGTTTTGGGTATTATTCCTACAGCTTTAGCTGAAGGAAATATTACAGGTGTTACGATTGGTGAGGAATTAAAAGTTTCTTCTATGTATGAAAGAATCACAAAAATGATTGAAAATTCTGATGCTTTTATCGCACTACCAGGTGGTTTTGGTACATTAGAAGAAATTTTTCACACTGTTTCTTGGGCACAACTTAATATCCATAATAAACCTGTGGGCTTGTTGAATATCAATAATTATTATGACAGTTTGTTGACATTTCTTGATAAAGCTGTGGAACAGAATTTCATTTCAGAAAATTCACGACGGATGCTCATCTGTGCTTCGACTGCCGACCAATTAATTGATGATTTGGAAGCTTTTGTTCATAAGCCTGATCCGATGATAACAAAGATCAATTGGTCGCAATCAAGCAATAAGAAAAGGAAGTTGGATCATTGATTCAAAAGTCGTGGATTGGTTTGCGTTTGTTTCAGTTTGTTATCTTCAATAAAATTCCAGGTGATATCTCTTTCATTATGTACTCTTTATTAATAGTTATTTTGACATTAGGGACAATGTCATATTCTGATTGGGGGGAGAACAAACTTATAAAAAAAAATTAAAAAAAATTAAAAATATAAAAAATATATGTATATTTAAAAAAATATATTATTTTAAAATAAAACCATGTTTATTGTTTGTATCTTAGTAATTTTTGCAAAAATATCATACATTACATGTTTGAAAGGTTTAAATTAGAACATGTATTAATCTATTTAAGGATGTTTAAATTTTTATTTGAAAAAATGTCAATTTTAATATTCTGATCAATATAAAAATATGATTTATGAAATTTTTTTTAGTGATTAACCATTGTGATAAAATCAGGTATTAAAGTATATGGCCCAAGATATACCTTATAAGAGTGCCTAAAATTTTAAACTCACACATATTTTGTGAGTGAGTGGAGAGGACTGAGAAAACAGCTTTCGAGCCTTTATTGATCATGAGAGAGGCTATCTATTGTTTAGATCTTGAGTTCTTATTTTGAAAAAAAAATGATATTTCCTGAAGAAAAAAAAAGAGAAAAAAAAACAAAAAGAAAGATGTTGAAGATCTATGTAATTTTTAAGTTATATGCTACGACCCATTTATCTCTCATAAAAGAAAAAAAAAGAAAGAGAGAAATTTATTGTACAAATTAAATAAATATGTGGTCAAGAAGCATAAACTTAGTCTGATTCCATGATGTTATGAAAAAAAAAAATCAGGAAAAAATATATAATAAGAACAACTAGATTTTGAATCAATGGATTTTCTATCTTTTGATTAGTTTGGCTCGTTTGTCTGTCTGCATTCTGTAAACCATTTTTCTGAGCATTTATCTGTATTCCAACTCCATGAGAGAAATCGTTGCCATAAATTGAAACATTTATTAACCTGTGAGGATATGGAGTTGAGACTCTTACTAGGAATTTCTGAAGGCCGTGTACATTTAACTACCTGAAATAAGCTTTGAATTGATCATCTCAAATTATTTCATAAATTATAATTATGATGATCTTGATATAACTTTGACAGTTTTCAAATTTAATTTAAACACTTAGATAGTTTTGATTACATTTCTATTTAAATTAATCAATATGTTTTGTATTGCTATTAACGCTTAAATTGCTAGGGACTAGCAATAAGCTCGTTGGGAGGTGTGATAAACATAAAAATTGTACATTAAATAAATGTTTTATAATATAATTATATAGTTTTTGTTTTATTAAATGTTTAAATATTATATGTTTTATAATAAATTGTATAAAATATAAGTTGTGTAATTACAAGTTTTTACTATTTTTTTACAGGTTCGATAAAACAAGAATAAACTTGGCGTTGCAAATGGGATTAAGATGATTCTTGGACCTGTAGAAAGTTGATTATAATATCTACAATATTGTTGACAAGCATGAGATAAAAATCCTCTCACAATTGAGATTAAATTAAGCAACAAATATAGTTACCAAAGGAGTGGCAGTTTTACCATGCTCTATTATTTTGACCATATCTCTCAAATTACTTGGTCAAATGGTTTGAAAAAATACCACAACTAGACAACTCAATTATCCACATGTTTCTTTTTATGTGAATAAGCAAATTCGGAGAAGAAGATTTTCAAAAGTGATGTGTAATATAATATAATATCTTGGAACACCAATAGAGACTTATGTGTAAAAAAACAATATTTTATTTGTGGTTGTCTCCCCAAATTTGGCTATAAATAGGGGTGCATTGTAATGTATTGAGATATCCCTTATTTTATGAACAAACCTTTGAGTTTATATTATTTCTCTCTATATTTTTCCTTTATTTCTTCATTTAAATACAATTAGCATGTTAATTTCATATTCAAAGTTTTACACTTTGAATAATGAATAGCTAACTTCCTAAAGTTGAGATGATAAGGTGAAACTCTTGGCATGATAATAAGATTATTAAAAGGTAAGAATCTATGTTTTATATTATTTAATCATTATTTATTGTTTATGTTATATTTATTTCTTTAAGCATTTTTATACCCTACTTATAAGTGGGAGTTTTGATTTATTGTTGCTATATGTTACACTAAATTCTTGGAACCATTTAAATGTTAGTTTGGTATTACCAACCATTTAAAGTGGATGCCTTGATTTATTATATATAAATATATTATAATATTAAATTCTTGGAACCATTTAAATGTTAGTTTGGTTTTACCAACCATTTAACTTGGATTCCTTGATTTATTATATATGAATATATCATAGTATTAATTTATTGGTACCATTTAAATGTTTGTTTGGTTTTACCAACCATTTAAAGTGGGAACCTTGATTTAGTGTTTACAAATATATATAGCACAATAAATACTTGACCACATTTATAAGTTTTGGTATATATTATATACTTATAAGATAATAATTTATAACATAATATAAATATGATTATTTAATATATTGGAACCATTTTATTAAGTGGATTTTAATATTGTTCGTTAATATTAACTTTATTAAAATACCAAGAGTGGATCCTCTAATCTCAACAACTTAAATTAAAATTTGAACAATTAAAATTTACCCATTAAAGATTCAAACAATTAAAATTAAGGAAACCTGAAACAAAAATAAAAAACAAAAAGACATTGTAATGGACTTGTAATTACCTTAACTTCCTGTGGATACGATATCAGACTCACCGAATTATACTACTTGTGGACAACCTGCTCTTGGGAGTGCAACAATCAAAGTGACAACAAAAGTACTAGGAAATTTTTTTTTTTTATAAACACTCAATTTTCGGCCATGTACTCAAATCTCATGAAAATATTAAAATACTTTACCCTTTTAAAAATAAAATACCAACCACCTAGCATTTTAAAAATCAAGTGCAATAGTCATAAAATGAAATCGTCGCATGTTTACCAAACCTAAAAGCAATAAGTTTGAAAAGTATAGCTCATACTAAACCTCTCAAAAATCTCTCAAAAGCATAAGTAAATAGTCTTAAAAATCTTTAATCATAAATAATGAGTCAAAAGTCATAATGCGGAATAATAGAAGCGTTGGTCATCGGGTTGTGTGCGCCTTCAGTCCAGTCAGATCATCCGTCAAGACCTCCCTCAAACTCAGCTGCATCCATCACACCTAGTGAGTCTAAAGACTCAACACACCATAATCTTTATAACAAATAATACGTATAAAACCACATGCAACAGTGAAAATACTTTTAGGTAAAAATAACATTTCATGACATGCATAAATAAATCTTAATCTTTTCTCTTTTTCCTTATCATTACATAAAACATTTAACATGATCATAAACATTTTCCTTTTCTCTTTTCCTTTTCTTTTTTTTTTTTGAATTCAGATCGTTAATTGTGACTTTCCTGATCATGATCATAAGAGTCGATGGATCCATATACATGTAACCATAGTACTGGGCGGCGGGGGACACCAGCAACACTCTCACCGGTCAACTGGGCCCTGGCCTATCATTATTCGAATAGAAATACGATCGTCTGGGTTCCCTCTGGGGCCTTTTCCCATAAATGGGCTCCCTCTGGGGCCTTTTCCCCTCACGATATTCTCATTCTTACAGTTACCATAAATCTGTTACCACATAACCGTTACTACATATTCGAAATGATGAAAATACGATCGTTGGGCTCCCACTGGGATCATAACCCTCATGACATCTCCAACATTATCGAATTAGTCACAATTACTTCACTTTCTTCAACATTTATATTCTCATCACTTTAAAAAAAATCATGCATAACATAACATTTTGTTTTTGAAACCAAGCATGCAACATGTCTTTTAAATGTCTTCTTTAAATCATAAAAATCCCATGGACATTTAAAAATCATAATTAAATCATGAACATTTCATAAACATTAAAAAATAATCATGATATCATAAAAATAGCATTTAGGGCACTGCCATGACGATTAATAATTTCTAGGTGTAAAAAGATCGTTTTACCCCTAGACGTAAAATTTCTCGAATTTGACTTTTTCTTGAATTCATTGACTCTAACATGTCTCAAATAATTATTTAAGCCCAAATTAATTTTCTCATAATTTTATTTAGCTTAAAAATTAGACTTCCTCATTTATCATTAATTGATTGTTTTGACGGTGTTTTAATCACGAAAAATCCCAAACTTTAATATAAAATTCCTAAATTCTAAATTTAGTTTTTTTATATTATTTTTAGCCCTTATGGACCATGACTCGACCCCCGTGAGCCGTTTTCCAATTTTCTTTATTTTAAAAACCCTAATTGACACCTAAACTTCGACCCCGAGCCAACTTTCGATTTTCACGAGCTACCCCCAAACCATGTCAAACCAAAACTTGACCAACAACCCAAAGTACCGTACTGGACCCTAAGTTTGCCAAGACATCAACCCAAAAACCAAAAACGAAAGCTGGAAGTTGCCCTATGCTACGGCTGAGAATCCTTAGTGCATAAGGACTCTAAGTTTGTGAGCCTAGGGCTCTAGCCTTCGACCCAACCCATGAACCACCATGCCGTGCACCCACCTAGGACCCTTAACCCTTGACTTAGCCCATGCTGTGCCCCTTAAACCGAACCCTGACTCCCTGCGTGCTGCTGCACTAGAGTTGCGCAGCACGCACCCCTCGGGTGGGAGTCCTAGCATGGCTAGGACTCCTTCCCCAGCCCTCAACTTCGATTCATAGCATGGCTAGGACTCTCACTCGACTCCCCTATAACCGTGGCTAGTCCTGGTCCTAGCCGAACCAAGCCAAGCCTCCAAGACATGACAACCGAACCCCATGACAGTAAAAATCAGTTTCAGCTTGATCCTTTGGTGAAAGCCGTGAGTTTGGTGCGTGTTCTAGGGCCTTAAATCATGTATAAACCTTGCTTGATCAAACCTAACATCATGGCAGCCCCTTAATCACAATAAAACATGAATTTGGAATTAAAAACCATGCTTTACACAACACATATGCATGAAAAACGAAATATAATCAAGTGTTCTTTGTTTATGCATGCACAATGATTTAAAATATCTACTATGGTGTGAAAGACGAGAAAAGGAAGAATTATGGTGTGCATTTGCGTATTATACGCTCGAATAATCGTTGACGACGAAGAGCGGAACGAAACCTAGGCTATCTTCTCCTTGAGCCCCTTCGAATTTTTCTTCCCAAAGCTAGGATGTGTAGTGCCGTGTGTGTGGTGTCTTGGGAGAGAGTTTATGAATTTTAAAAGTGGGTGGCCGATTGTTGTGATGCTAGGAGTGTAGGGTTTTGGTGATTAAAAACTTTTAAATAGCTAATTAATTTGCTAACTAGGTTAGGCCTATTAAGCAAATTAATTAAGCCCATTAGTCTCTTTAGGATTTAAATAAAATATTAACAAATTTTTTTAATTTAAAGTAAATTTATGAATTTATTAGCCGGGTTGTCAAAAAACTCGTATTTTAGTTGAAAAACCAACACCGATAAAATTTACGTCCCGGCGTATAAAATCACCTCAAAACCCCTTATTTTCAAAAATACTAAAAAGCAACACTCATATTTTAAATAATTAAAAATAATTATTTAATAGAAACATTTTACGTTTTTCAGTCTTCGGTCCCCGTTCCTCGATCGTCACTTGAATAATACCTTAAAAATACAATTTTATGCATGATGACAATAAAAATCTCATGTAGCGTATAAACAAGTATGTCACATAATTAATTAGCAATTAAATCAGTTAGTCACGCGTTTTCCATTATTTCCTAGATTCGTATGTAGTTGGTTTACGTCGTCTTAATTTTGGACCTTACATTTTAATACCTCCTTGAACATTAATAGTGGTGTTATTATTTTGTAAATAAATAGAGAAAAACCATCAACCATGGTACCATTTCCAATAAGATTTGATTTATAAAACAAATTTATTGATTTATCCAAAAACTGAAATGAATAACCAAAGGGTACAAGTTTTGAAACTGAAATTAAATTCCTAAAAAAACTAGGAACATAAAAGGTCTTTTCAAATTTTAAAATAAAACCACTATCCAATATAAGGCAGCAAGTTCCAATAGCCTCCACATGCGAAGACATCTTGTTTCTTGAATAGATGTTCCGCTCATTTCCTTGAGGTTTCCTTAGGTTTTGCATACCCTGCAAGTTATTTGTAACATGGATTGTAGAACAGAATCAATCCACAATGTGTTATAAATCATATCGACCATATTAGATTCATAACAGACAAATGAAGTTGGAATACCTTTCTTTTCAAGTCAGTCCTTAAATTTATTGCAATGCTTCTTCATGTATCCCGTCTTTTTACAGAAGAAACACTTGGATTCTTTCTTAATGTCAGGTTGAGGTGGAATTATTCCTTTCTCTTTTCTCTTGACTTTGGCTTGCTTCTTATACTTTCCTTGTGTAGTCATAAATACTTTATCACTTGTTTCCATCAACAACCTTCCTTCCTCTTGTACACACATGGTAATTAATTCATTAATTGACCATTTATCCTTATGTGTGTTGTAGGAAATTTTGAAGGGTTCATATTGTTGTGGAAGAGTGCATAAAATGTAATGCACAAGAAAAGTCTCAGATATTTCCACTTCAAGTGTCTTTAGTCGAGCCGCTATGTACCGTATTTTCATTATGTGTTCTCGCACACCTCTCACACTGGTGAGCCTTAATGAAGAAAATTCCATAATTAGGGTGCTGGCAAGTGCTTTATCTGAAGACTGAAACTGTTCATCAATAGCCTTAAGTAATTCTTTGACATTATTATGTTGATCGATAGAACCACGCATACAAGCAAAGATTTTGGTCTTTATGAACATTACGCAGAGTCGATTAGATCGCTCCCATTTTTCATAAAGATCAACATCATCCGTAATTCTGTTTTCAGTAATAGCAGATGGTTCGTCTTTCCGTATAGCATAATCAATATCCATCCACCCTAATTGAAGAAGAATTCTTTCTTTCCATATTTTATAGTTATCGTCCTTTAGTTCGGGAATGTCACATTTCATATCAGAAACACTCGCAGGTTGCATAACTGCACAAAATATCATATGCTTAAAATTTTGAGACAATATCATGTTTTAAAAATCTAGTGACATAAAATTTGCCTCTGGGCTAAAATTTTAATTCAATAAGATTTTTCTGTAACTTTATGATAAAACTATCAAAATATATTTTCCTTAACTCCTGTGGGTAAATTAAGAAAAATATAATTTGATATTTTAACCTAATCAGTTATATAAATATAATAGAAATCTCTGTGGGGTAAAATTTATTATGTTTATATAATTAATTACAACTGATGTCCATTATGTGATCCAAATCCACTTAATGCATAAATTTTTCATAATTAAGGATGTTGTGGCTAGTCCTCAATTATTTAAAATTATACGGCTCACTGGACAAAATTTTGGCTTTACTTTAATACTTTATATAATAATTATTGAGTAACATAATCAACATTTTTCAAGAGTGCTCCCAGGAAAGATAGGTAATGATAAGGCCTTTTAAATACCTAACTCTTAGTCAGAGCAACATTCCTCAGGAAGACCAGTGGTAAGTCAAGGCAGTTTAAACCGATCTATGAAGAACTCCCTCAGATAATGTTTTCTCATGTCACCTTATAATTATTATTCACTTTAATTATCCACATTTATGTGAATCTTTATAAGCCAAAATTTTTTTTATTAAATAATTTTATATTCACATATTTACTTAATATGAACAAATACGTTCTCCATCAGTTTTTCTCTTCAATCAGAGTAGTGATAAAGTGAGGATCACATTTACGTGAAAATGTGAGATCCTCATCAGTTTTTCTCTTTTATCAGAGTTGTGATAAAGTGAGGATTATTTGTTTATTTGTGAACATCTGAAATATTTTATTTTAAATATTATATCCACATTTTACTTGATATGTTCATTTTAAATTATAAACAACTCAATATAATTTAATATGAACATAATGTGCATATTGATTTACAAAAGTTATTTTTTAATATTATTTGCATTTAGAAAACTTCAAAAATAAATGCAAACATAATACTAAATTTGCATGTACATATCAAACACTTATCCATAATATTTGACATTATATCTAACATGCAAAAAATAATTTCTAAAGATGTATTAGAAATTACGTCAAACTTGTAATTATTTAAATGTGTACAAATTATTTAACCAAATGCTATATGTATACCGAATTATACATATAACTTAATAACACATTAATTATTATTTATTGATTTATTTTATTTTTCAAAAATAATAATAATAAAATAAATTCATTACCGTGTGGGTTTCCAACAATATATATACACATGTATATATATACCACATTAATTATTATTATTATTATTATAAATAATAAATTTGAGCCGACAGCCAACATTCATATCATGATAATATATTATTATAATATTCATTATAATAATTGTTGAAAACTTAATTTCGGCTGTTTGACAAACCATTTATCTATTGGACTAACTGAACATATATTTGCCGACCATAGAGTACCGCATATATTATATAAGGCAACCGAATCCAGCTGAACTGAACTTTCGAAGGAATCCAACTGATCAGTTTGACTGGATTCTCGAAGACAGCTGACTGATCAGTTGGAAACTGATCAGTTGATTCTCTCAGCAACATGTTAATCAGCTACTACTTATCAGCTGAACGCTCAGCTATACACTTCATCGAATGAAAAGGACATTCAACCGACAGTAGTACAGGAAGACTGCAACTCGTAGTGGAACGCCGCATTTCAGAGTCTACAGTGTACGAATGTCAGGAGAATATCGACGTGGCATTCAACGGATATAATATTCAAATATTTTATCAAGTTACCATTGGAAGAGAAGCCTATAAATAGGCGAAGAGAGCAGCTGAAACAACAGAACAACCAAGAACGAATCAACTATCTTACTCAAGCTGTTACGGTGCTAAAATCGCTACTCAAAAGCTCACACTTACTAGTTTTTATCAGTAGCATTCAAGGCTACATAATTGAGCTTGTTAGCACATTGTAATCTCTGTCATTTCGTCTAGTTGTGCTAAGATCAGTCAAGAACTGATATACCAGTTGTAACTAAGAGTTTCAGTTTTGGCATTGATAAGACCAAACTGAAGTGGGTCAGTACAATCATTGTATTCGATCCAAGTCTTTTAGTGGAAATCCTATCTTCGTGATAGAAGGGGTGACATTGGAGTTGTTCTATTCTCCGAACATCCAGAAACAAATCGCGTATATTTTATTTTAGTTATATTTCATTTCAGTTATTCTATCTTTCAGTCAGTTTACTTCCGCAACTGTTTCTTTCAGTTAAACTGATTGTTATCTGACGAGATACCGAGTATCAGTTTGTCACGGAACTGAACTCAAATTTTTGAGAAACGAACATAAT
This sequence comes from Primulina huaijiensis, assembly GCF_012295235.1. Classification (NCBI taxonomy): domain Eukaryota; kingdom Viridiplantae; phylum Streptophyta; class Magnoliopsida; order Lamiales; family Gesneriaceae; genus Primulina; species Primulina huaijiensis. The sequence continues at coordinate 13,414,758 of NC_133314.1, read as the reverse complement.
CCATGAGTGTTTATTCAATCCCCCCTTCTAAACACTTCTCATATCATCACCGATCCTTTCAAGTGGTATCAGAGCAGTTGTATCTCGTCTCAGAATATCTATACTCTCAAACTAATCATTATGTCTTCCTTCAACAAGATCCCTATGTTTTCCAGAGAGGACTTTGATGACTGGAAAATAAGAATGCAGGCTCACTTAGCTGCATAAGATGACGATATGTGGTACGTTATCACTGACGGACCAATTAAGATTTTGAAAGCCAATACAGCAGTGGCTATCACTGAAGGAGCACCTCACAGAATAGAAAAGCCCAGGGATGAATGGACTACAGAGGACAAAAGGAAAGCAAATCTGGATAATGTAGCAAAAGACATACTGTACAAGACACTGGACAAAGTAACTTTCAGCAAGATCAAGATGTGTAAGACAGCTAAGGAGATTTGGGAAAAGTTGATCCAGCTGTGTGAGGGAAATGAACAAACCAAGGAGAACAAACTTTCTGTTGCTGTTCAGAAGTTTGATAATATCAAGATGAGAACTGGAGAATTAATGCATGAGTATGATGAGAGAGTCAGTTGCATCATTAATAAGCTAAATGCACTTGGAAAAGTGTATACCAACAAAGATGTCGCATTAAAAGTAATCAGAGGTCTTCCCAAGCAGTGGGACGTAAAGACCATGGAAATGAGGGAATCCAAGGATCTAAATAAGGTTGAGCTTCATGACCTATTCGCTGATTTAAAGGCCTATGAGTTTGAGCTGCAAACTCGAGAGGGAGAGCCATCCACTCCAGCAGTCACAACTGCATTAGCTGCTGTCAGAACAGAACCAATTGGTTCAGTCGAGAAGTCTGCAGATCAACTAAGCAACGATGCTATGTCATTCTTCATCAAAAAATTCGGAAGATTTATGAGGAAAAATCAAGGGAACTTCCAGAAGAATTATAAGAGAAATAATTCTAAAGATGAATCAAATGTTTGCTACAACTGTGGCAAACCAGGTCACTTCATTGCTGACTGTCCCAAATCAAAGAAGGACAGTCAGGGCTCGACTGAAAGAAGAAAGAAGCAATATGAGCATAGAAAGAGATCCAAGGATGATAAGAAGCTTTTCAGGAAGAAGCATGAGGTACTCTTAGCTGAAGAAAGTAAATCTAAATGGGCAGAAACTGACAGCGAGGAGTCAGAGCCAGAAACCTCATGCAGTTCCAGTGATGGTGAAGAGGAAGTGAAGTGTCTAATGGCTGGTGATACAGAAGAGGAGGCAAGCAGTCAACAGGTATTTGACTTCAGCTCAACTGATTTCACTAGAGAAGAACTTATTTCAACTATTCATGACATGGTTAATGAGTACCACAAGCTTGCCTTATCGTTTGAAAAGGTCAGAGCAAAGCAAACTAATCCCATAGACAATAAAACTAAAACTGATGAATCAGTTGATGTGTTGAGTCTGAAGAGGGAGATTGCTGAGCTCAATGCTGAAAAGAGCAGGAATAAATCAATGATTCAAAAGTTGATGCTTGAAAATTCAAAGCAAACTGAGCTCATTCAGGCTTGGAACAAATCATCTTTTGCATTAACTGAAATGTAGAACTCACATAAATCAGTTACTGATAAAACTGGCTTAGGGGTCAGCACCCAAGATGAAATGTCTCCCAATGATACTCGACCAAAACTGAATATAGACAAAGGGAAATACATTCACTTTGTCAAATCAGTTATGGTACAAGAACAAACTGGGCCAAGTAAACTGGTTGAACAGCCTACTGAAAACACGAACAAGGCTAAGAGATATGGTATTGGTTATAGCCCAAAAGTTTTGACTGACTCACGCAGTCAGCCGTCAAAAAAATTCAGCAGAAAATATTCAAATGGCTACTCCAATTACTATAACAGCAAGCCTGTTCAGAAAAGATATCGGCTGAACAATCAGTTGAACAAGGCTAAAAAACATATTGTATCATCTGCACATTACACACCAAACACACACAAATCGAGAAAGACCATCTGGAATACAGAAACTGGACAGTCTGTCAGACTAATCCAAGTCTGGGTTCCTAAAGGACTAATCAGTTTAGGACCCAAATAGAAATGGGTACCAAAAATTATATCTTGTGTGTGATTGCAGGTAACAGGTACAATCAAGGAATCAATTTGGTACTTGCATAGTGGATGCTAACGACACATGACAGGAAATGCAGACTTGCTATCTCAACTGATCAAGCACAATGGACAAAACATCAGTTTTGGAGATAATTCCAAAGGTAAAGCTGTGGGTAAGGGTAAGCTTATCCATGGCAACTTTATTGTTAATGATGTTTTATTAGTTGAGAATTTCAAGTATAATCTGATTAGCATCAGTCAGTTATGCGATAATGGGTTCTCAGTTCAGTTTGACAAACACTCTTGTTCAGTCAAAGATTCAACTGATGAGGTTATTTTAACTGGTAAACGGTGTGGAAACACCTATAAAGTAAGTTGGAATGATCAACCTTATGCACCAGTATGTTTTATTGATTCAAAAATTTCTAAAAACTGGTTGTGGCATAAGAGATTGAACCACCTGAACTTTAAATCTATTGCATATCTGAGTAATCATGATCTTGTAACTGGTTTGCCCAAAATGGATTTTGTCAAAAATAAAATTTGTCCAGCATGTCAGGTTGGTAAACAAGTAAAATCTTCTTTTAAAAACAAGGGCTGTAAATCTTCTTCCCGATGCTTAGAACTGCTACATATGGTTCTATTTGGTCCAATACCAATCATGAGCATGGGGGGAATGAAATACACCTTGGAGGTTGTGGATGATTTTTCAAGATTTACTTGGGTTATATTTCTCAAATCCAAAGACCAAACTGCTACACAACTGATCAAGCTTTTCAAAAGATTATTAAATGAGAAATCAGTCGGAATTGACAGAATCAGATCCGATCGAGGAACTGAATTCATCAATCAAATTCTTTCAAATTTTTTGGAAAATGCTGGAATTAAGCATGAGCTCTCAGCAGCTAGAACTCCTCATCAAAATGGTGTAGCTGAAAGGAGGAACCAGACCCTTAAAGAAGCTGCTAGAACAATGCTTGCTGATTCATGCATTTCTCAAAGGTTTTGGGCAGAAGCAGTAAACACTGCATGTTATACACAGAACAGATCGATGATTAACAAGAATCATATAAAAACACCATATGAGATCTGGCATGGAAGAAAAAGTGTGGTTTCTTATTTCAAAATATTCGTCTGCAGATGTTTTATCCTCGACAATTGCAAAAATCATTTAAAAACCTTTGATGCAAAATCTGCAGAGGGAATATTTCTTGGATATTCTTCACTTAGCAAAGCATATAGAGTTTTTAATAAAAATTCTTTGAATGTTGAAGAATCTATCCATGTTGTTTTTGAAGAAAATGCTATAACTGATAAGCCAACTGATCCAGTTGAGCTAGTTGATAGATTTACAGAAATCAGCTTGGAGGATGATGATGAAGAAGACAATCATATCAATCACAACAACCTCCAAACACCATAACCAGAAGTGTTAGAGCAACCAGTTGAACAAGAAGCTATCCCTGATGTTCAGTTGGAGGAGCCTACTGAGAATATTCAACTACCAACTGATGTAGCCCCAACTGACACAGAAGCAATTGTTAACTTGGATACAACTAAAGCTGAACTCAGATGGAAGAAATCACACCCTCCGGAATTAGTGATAGGTAATCCATCTGATCCGGTAAGAACAAGGAATAAGATGCTTAATTTATTCATTCATTCAACATTTGTATCACAACTAGAACCCAAGAAAATTGATGAAGCTCTTGCTGATCCAAACTGGTTAAATGCAATGCAAGAGGAGCTGAATCAGTTTACACATAACAATGTCTGGAACTTAGTTCCAAGACCAGATTCAAAAACTGTTATAGGTACAAAATGGGTATACAGAAACAAACTGAACGAAGATGATTCAGTTGTGAGCAACAAGGTGAGACTGGTAGCACAAGGATACAGGCAAGAAGAAGGAATTGATTATGATGAAACATATGCACCACTTGCAAGACTGGAAGCTATCAGAATATTCCTTGCCTATGCATCATTCAAGAACTTCAAAGTCTACCAGATGGATGTGAAGAGTGCGTTTCTAAACGGTCAGCTGCAGGAAGAAATCTATGTAGAGCAACCTCCAGGTTTCATCAATCATGTTTTTCCTGATCAAGTCTATCATTTGAACAAAGCCTTATATGGTCTGAAACAAGCTCCAAGAGCTTGGTACGAAACTCTTTCAAAATTCCTAACTGATCATGACTTTTCAGTTGGATCAGTTGACAAGACCTTGTTCAAATTTTCTAAGAATGATCATATTTTACTTGTTCAAATATATGTTGATGATATCATATTTGGGTCAACTAACCCCAAATTATGCGAGAAGTTTGCTAAGTTGATGCAGGACAAATTCGAAATGAGCATGATGGATGAACTGACATTTTTCCTTGGACTGCAAGTGAAGCAACTGGAAACTAGTATTTTTATCAGTGAAACCAAATACACGAAAGAACTGCTCAAGAAATTTGGCATGGAATCATGTTCAGCAGCAAGCACTCCCATGAGTTCATCAGTCAAATTGGAAAATGATCAAGGGGTAATATCAGTTGAGGCGACACTATACAGAGTTTTAATAGGTTCATTAATGTACCTAACTGCTAGTCGTCCTGATATTGTATTTGCTGTATGCATGTGTGCTCGATTTCAAGCAAATCTTAAGCAATCGCATTTCTCAGCTGCCAAAAAAATCTTAAAATATCTCAAAGGCACACAAAATGTGGGATTCTGGTATCCTAAAGACTCTACTTTCAATTTAGTTGGATATTCAGATGCAGATTACGCAGGATGTAAGCTAGATCGGAAAAGCACCAGTGGATCTTGTCAGTTTCTAGGAGACATACTGATCTCTTGGTTCAGCAAAAAGCAAAAATCCATAGCTACTTCCACGACTGAAGCAGAATATCTTGCTGCTGGAAGCTGCTATGCTCAACTACTCTGGATTCAGCAACAACTGAAAGACTATGGAGTTGACGCTAAAGAATCACCCATATTCTGTGATAATACAAGCACTATTGCTATCACGTATAATCCAGTTCTTCACTCAAAGACCAAGCACATAGATGTCAGGCATCACTTCATCAGAGATCATGCCTTGAAGAAGGACATCAGACTGGAATACATCTCAACTGAGCAGCAAGCAGCTGATATCTACACCAAACCATTGCCCGAGACTAAGTTTTCCCACTTTCGCAATATACTTGGTTTAATTGATTTATTCTAATCAGTTTTACTGCTTATATCTTAGTTGATAATTTATTCACGACATTTATCCAATTCTTAACTGATATCAGCTTGTTAGTTTGTTATTTGCCAGCTATTATGCTTCAGTTTGATATTTATTTTTCAATTGATGAAATTAATTGTTGCATGAAAACAAAAGACAAAGTAAAATCAAAATGCGTCTTTTTATTTATTTAAAGAAAATTTTACGGATTACATCGAAATATTCCTCCTCAACAAAGACCTACATTTGTTCATCCAACGGGATATATCTCTTGTGGAAGTCTTGAGGAAGCTATCAGAAACAGCTATACGCTCAAGGATCTTCCTCTCCTTGTGAAGCATTAGCTGGTAGACATAATCGTCTTCAAAGAGATTCACTGTCTCGGCAATGTGCAGACGCTCTCGATATTTCTCCAGCCTTGCCAACAATCTAGGAGTGTTAGCTTCTCATCGTTCATAGAGGAACTGGAGTCCTTGCAGCTCCTCCCAGTAGCGTAGGATCTTGTGGAAGACTTCATCTTCCATATCAGTCTTCCGCTTTTCAAGAGCTGCGGTCATGAACTCCTCAGCGATATCTGGAGTCTTTGAGCTACTTGCACCTGCCATTTTAGCTGCTGAATATTATAAACTGATATGTTTGGAACTAACTGAGCTACTTTTATTTATAGCGCAGGGTCAAGGAAGATGAAAGGGCTAAGTCGCTATAGCAGACGATTAATCTTCTAAACATAAGATTTTATTTAATTCGTCTTGCTTAAGTTCTCGTAATCTTTATATGCACTTATTAAGGGTGAATATTGGTCTTTAAGAGGTTAACTGAGAAGACAGGCGTTAGTAAATCTTCAACTGAAAGAACACAGTTTCACAACTGATCGTTCAGTTGGTTATTTCACTAATGTTCTCACATACGTTAATTAATTAACCAGTTTATATTCCAAATTAAGTGACGTGACTGATTATCAAGCATTAAATGATGTCTTTCAACTAATGACAAGCTATTACGTGGACCATTTTTATCCATGTATTCTCAATACACGATTTTACCACACGCCCACACGTTTACCAAAAATTTTCTGAACTGACACGTGTCCAATAATTCGAACAGTCACGTACATAAGTACTTTACCCGCCTCATTTCAGTTCTTCTTCCTTACGTTTACCTAAATTTCTCAGAGCAAAAGCAAATTCAAGCCTTCTCTTTCGCAGGAAATTATTCAGTTCAAATGGCCAACTAGATTCCAGCACACATGTTGAATGCTATGGCGGTCAATTTTGATTCAGTCTTATCTGTCAAAGAAGCCAACGTCAAGAACGTATTTCTGAAGCTTCAATCAGCAGGACTCACAACATTTTTGGGACAATCTTCCCAGGAGATTTATCCGAATGAACTTCTAGATTTCTACTCAAATGGTTTTATCAATCCTGATGGAAGAATCACCTCTAATGTCAATGGTCAGTTGTTGACCATATCTGAAGAATCTTTTGGTGAAATATTTGTGTTGCCTTCTGATGGTCTGGCACACTTTGCTGATGTCAAAGCATCGGACGTCGAAGAAATGCAAATCTTTCTTTCTGCTGATGGACGGAAGATAAAAGTTTCCGATCCAAAGAAGGAACTGAAGCATGAAGTTCAATTGTTGGCTGATGTTGTAGCCAAAGGGCTATTGGCAAAGGCTGGATCTTTTGCTGCTTTAACTCTGGAAAAGTTTCAAGCCATTACTGTCATTATGGCCGAACGAAGGCTCAATTGGAAGCATCTTATCTTCAATATCTTGAAGAACATGTTTCAATCCACCAAACAGTCCAAAGGATTAGCGGTTCAGCTGAGCTATCTGTTGAAAGTCAAAGGGTTGGTGGCTGATGATTCAGAGAGATCATCCAAATTCAAAGTTTTCAATGCCAAGAATATTATGCCACCCAAGACCAAACTGGATCTTACTCCTGATCAGTTTGTCAAAATCATAAAAGAGATTGGGGCTCAGCAGGCTGCTCCCAAGTATGTGAAAAAGGCTAAAACCCTGGCTCAACTGAAGACTTCGAAAAGGAAGTTGATTGTGAGTGAATCCGAATCAGAGAAAACTTCATCTCCCAAGGTTACCAAGAAGCCTCGGACTCAGAAGACCAAGTAAATAGCTTCACTGGAATCTATCCCTACTGAACGGCTGAAATCCTCGGATGCTCAACAGCCTATTCAGGCTATCCCACTCAAAGCTGTTCCAGCTGAAGTTTCAGCTAGAGATCAGTTGCCCCAGTCAACTGATTCATCCGAGAAGGTCATCACCTCAGCAGGTGAAAAAGAGTAAGCTAGGGCCATATCTTCTCTGACAAATGTAAATCGCCCTACTATCTTTGCTCCTCCTCGACCACAGGGAATCTCTATTTGAGAGTTGGTGGACACTACTCGTTCAGGACTGAACATTCCACACATTCTCACTGACGAGAAAGGCAAGGGCAAGTTGATTGAAGAGCTCAGGCCAACAAATGCAATTCAAACTCATATTGACCTCATTTGGGAACAGGTCAATGCGTTTGCGGCATCCAAACTGAAAACATATGAGGCGTGGGTTATGTATAGAACTCACACTTTTGCCAAACAGTTGAAGAAGAAGTCTCAACTAAAGAAGTTTATCAAATTGGAAGCAATTGTTTTGAGGGTAGTCAAAGCTGCTACTATTGTGCAGGCTTTGGGAAGGAAAAATTACTTCTTCGATCTGATGAGAGCCAAAAAGTTGGCTCAACTAGTTGAGAAGCTGAAGGCTAACTACATTCCTACGAATCCAACTGCTTACAATGATCGAGCCGTGCTTACTCAGTTGGATTCAGATCTTACTTCTTTGCACATGCAGATAAGATTTTGGGAACAAGATCAGGAATTAGTTAATCATGGAGGGTCTTCAGAAGAAGAAGAAGAAGAAGAACCCTCATCACCAAATAAAGAGCCAGCTCAAGATGTACCTCAATCATCTGTTGCTGATCCTCCAATGTACTCAGAAGCTGATCTGACACTTGCCAATATTGATGAAATTATTCAGTCAGTTGTACAGGAATCGCAACCAGAGGAACTTATTTCTGAATCAGTTGATCATTCAACTGATCGAGCAGTTCTAGAGGCTCCCATTTTACCTGAAGAGCCTGTTCAGCCTACTATCTCTACTGAATCAGTCGATCCAACTGTTGTGCCTGTTCAGTCATCTGGTCTAGTATTTGCTGAAAATAAGGAGGCTTAGTTGCTCAATATTGAAAATATTCCAACTGACGAGCCAGCATTAATTTCAGCTGATTCTCACGCAGAAGCACCAGTTGATAATCCTCCGACTGAAGTTCCTACAGATGTACATATTCAACCTGACAGTTCAGCTGCTGCTCAGGATCCATCTTCTCCTCCCCTAGATCAAATTGGAGTCACTGAATAAGTTGTTCCAGAACAGACTATTACAGAGACAATTATATCAGACAGGACCTTAGTTGTTTTTTATCCAGTCTCTAAAGAACAAGAACCTGGAACTTCTGGACAGTTACCTCCTCATTCGTCTACAGATATTGAAATTGTTCTTGAAGAAATTCAAGATATTCAGAATAATATGAACAAAATGCTTACTGAAATTTCTCAAATTCAGCGAACTCAACTCGCTCATACTATGAAATTGGAGAATGCTGAAGTATTTAATTCAGAGAAACTGAAGGCAATTCATGCTACTGTGACCTCTCTCTCCTTTGCAATGGAAGAAATCAGGAAGAATAGAGGTCTAGCTGAAAGTCTCTCCGTGACCCAAGATGCGATCAGCACTAGAGTTAACTTTCTGAAGACATCTGTTACCAGAAAGATAGACTTGATGCAGACAACTGTACTTAATGCAGTTGCAGACGTAGCCACTTCAGTTAAATTTCTATCAACCGATGTGAAGAGATTATCTATCAGAATGGAGGCGTTTGACAAAAAGGGGGAATAGAGCTTCAATTTTAGACCTTCAGTTTCAAACAGTTCTCAGTTCATGGATTTGCTATATTCAGTTGATGGATTTATTTGTACAGATTTTTCATTTTTTCATTCATTGTACGAATCTGTACACGACAGTTGATTATTTTATCTGCAACAGATTTGAAGATCACCTATAAGCAAACTGATCAGTTATTATTTGCTTAGTTTTGTCAAACACCAAAAAGGGGGAAATTGTTGAAAACTTAATTTCGGCAGTTTGACAAACCATTTATCTATTGGACTAACTAATCATATATTTGCCGACCATAGAGTATCGCATATATTATCTAAGGCAACCGAATCCAGCTGAACTGAACTTTCGAAGGAAACCAACTGATTAGTTTGACTAGATTCTCGAAGACAGCTGACTGATCAGTTGGAGACTAATCAGTTGATTCTCTCAGTAACAAGTTAATCAGCTACTACTTATTAGCTGAACGCTCAGCTATACACGTCATCGAATGAAAAGGACATTCAACCGACAGTAGTACAGGCAGACTACAACTCGTAGTGGAACGCCGCATTTCAGAGTCTACAGTGTACGAATGTCAGGAGAATATCGACGTGGCATTCAATGGATATAATATTCAAATATTTTATCAAGTTACCGTTTGAAGAGAAGCCTATAAATAGGCGAAGAGAGCAGCTGAAAGAACAGAACAACCACGAACAAAGCAACTATCTTACTCAAGCTGTTACGCTGCTAAAATCACTACTCAAAAGCTCACACTCACTAGTTTTTATCAGTAGCATTCAAGGCTACATAATTGAGCTTGTTAGCACATTGTAATCTCTGTCATTTCGTCTAGTTGTGCTAAGATCAGTCAAGAACTGATATACCAGTTGTAACTAAGAGTTTCAGTTTTGGCATTGATAAGACCAAACTGAAGTGGGTCAGTACAATCATTGTATTCGATCAAAGTCTTTTAGTGGAAATCCTATCTTCGTGATAGAAGGAGTGACGTAGGAGTTGTTCTATTCTCCGAACATCCAGAAACAAATCGCGTATATTTTATTTCAGTTATTCTATCTTTCAGTCAGTTTACTTCCGCAACTGTTTCTTTCAGTTAAACTGATTGTTATCGACTGACGAGATACCGAGTATCAGTTTGTCACTGAACTGAACTCAAATTTTTGAGAAACGAGCATAATCCGTGAGTGTTTATTCAACCCCCCTTCTAAACACTTCTCATATCATCACCGATCCTTTCAATAATTTTTTTTAAAAAAAAATTAAGTAATGAAGGCCCTCAACATTTAATGTTACTTGTGAATTCAAAAATTCTGTAGAACATTCAATGTTTCACGTGATATGTTGAATTCAATTAATTGCATGAAATGTGAAGGCAGCTTATTTCTATTCTTCGTCTTCAAATTCTCCATTTTTAGAAAAAACTAGTAGAACCTTCATGGCCTCATCTCCATTTTCAAAAAAAATTTACTCATCTTGTATCAAAATTTGAGAATCAAATTTTCGAAGAGTTCATTATATATGAATTGAAGAAAATTTATTTTCAAGGCAAAGGTATCACGGCTCTGATACCAAATTTCAGAATTTTTCTCAAAAAATCATGTTTCTACGTATATATGAACATGATAATCAATATGCGGAAGCGGATCGAGCATCACCTCCAGCTATCGAGAATTTGTAAGTTTTCTGATTTCCTTCCGGTTGAAGCCTTCTAAGCACTCCACCCACTCGATAGATGGTGCATAATTCTCTTATGTGGTGTGTGCTTAGGGACCTCAAACGCTTGTATATATAGGCGTTTCTCATACCATCGATGAGTGAATAGGGAGCCGAGAGTTAAAAGAAGAATCGTGTATGCATCTCTATTTTCTAAAGTTGAGGTTACGTACGCATGTTTTGTCAAAATATGTAGGCAATGGCCGTCGCCAATTCCTACACGTTTATGCCTCTTTCTGATATGTGTCATTTTTTTTCTTACACAAACATCAAAGGCATGCTATGTACCTTCCTTGCTCATCATTCACGCCATAAACTTATGCTGCTATGCTTGTTTTGATCGTTGGTTGATCCGTTTTTTGTTTGTTATTGCATTATTTCTTGCGGTTCTTTTGAATCCTTCATGTCATGCTTTCCTATTCGCGTTCTTCATAATTTTGTGCAAGGGGCTGTTAGTTTTATTGAAACGTCCTGCCCTTTTTATTGCTTTAAAAGTACTAGAAATTTTTTTTTTTACCCACTCAATTTTCGGCCATGTATACTTACCACATGAAAATATTTTTATAAAATATTTTACCTCTTAAAATAAAATACCAACCATCTATCATTTTGAAAATCAAATGCAATGGTCAAAAAATAAAATCGTCGCATGTTTACCAAACCTAAAAAGCAATAAGTTTGAAAAGTATAGCTCATACTAAACCTCTCAAAAATCTCTCAAATGCATAAATAAATAGTCTTAAAAATCTTTAATCATAAATCATGAGTCAAAAGTCATAATGCGGAATATTAGAAGCGCTGGTCCTCGGGTTGTGTGCACCATCAGTCCAGTCCCATCATCCGTCAAGTCCTCCATCATCCTCACCTGCATCCATCACACCTACTGAGTCTAAAGACTCAACACACCATCATCTTTATACCAAATACATATATATAAAATCGCATGCAACAGTGAAAATACTTTTAGGTAAAAATAACATTTCATGACATGCATAAACAAACCTTGATCCTTTTCATTTATCTTTCCTTATCATGACATAAAAACATTTTAACATGATCATAAGCATTTTCCTTTTCCTTTTTCCTTTTCCTTTTGTTGAATTCAGATCGTTAATTGTGACTTTCCTGATCATGATCACAAAGAGTCGATGGATCCATCTACATGTAACCACAGTACTGGGCGGCGTGGAAATCAGCGACACTCTCACCGGTCAACTGAGCCTTGGCCTATCATGATTCGAATAGAAATACGATCGTCGGGGTTCTCTCTGGGGCCTTTTCCCATAAATGGGCTCCCTGTGGGGCCTTTTCCCCTCAAGACATTCCCATTCTTACCGTTACCACAAATCCGTTACCACATAACCGTTACCACATATTCGCAATGATGGAAACACGATCGTCGGGCTCCCACTGGGGGGACCATAACCCTCACGATATCCCCACCATTAACGAATTAGTCACAATCAATTCACTTCCTTCAACATTTTTCATTCTCATTACTTTAGAAAAATCATGAATAGCATTTACATTTTTTTATTTTTTTGAAACTAAGCATGCAACATGTATTTTTAAATGTCTTCTTAAATCATGAAAACCCCTTAGACATTTAAAAATCATAACTTAATCATGGATACATCATAAACATTTAAAAATAATCATAATATGATAAAAACAGCATTTAGGGCACTGCCATGACCTTTACTAATTTCCCGGTATAAAAAGACCGTTTTACCCCTGGACTCGACATTTTACGATTTCGACTTTTTTCTTGATTTCATGACTCTAACATGTCCCAAATAATTATGTAAGCTTACATGAATTTTTCCATAATTTTATTTAGCTTAAATATTAGACTTTTTTATTTATCTTTAATTAATTGTTTTGACGGTGTTTTAATCCCGAAAATCCTAAACTTTAATATAAAATTTCTAAATTCTAAATTTAGTCTTTTTATATTATTTTAGCCCTCATGGACCACGACTTGACCTCCGTGAGCCGTTTTCCAATTTTCCTTTATTTAAAAACCCTAATTGACACCTAAACTTCGACCCCGAGCCAACTTTCGATTTTCACGAGTTACCCCCAAACCATGTCAAACCAAAACCTGAAAAACATCCTAAATTAAGCTACTGGATCATTAAACCACCAAGAACCCAGCCCAAACCACAAAAACGACCATCCCCAAGTAGTCCCATATGCTGGCCGAGAGTCCCTATTGGGATAGGACTCCAAGATTTGCTTCCCAGCCCTTACCAGCACGCCCAGCCCCTAAACCAACCACACGTGCACCCTCCTAGGACTCTAGTACATCACCTCAACTCAGCCCTTGGACCACAAACCAAGCCCCCTAGCCCCTGGAAGCCTCCAGCTTCCTGCGCACGTGCGGCGCGTTTTCTCGGGTAGAGTCCTAGCATAGCTAGGACTCTTCCCCAGCCCTTAACTCGAGCCCTAGCTTGACTAGGACTCTCCCCCTGACCCGTGACATGCCCTGGACGTGCCCTGGCCCAAGCCAAGACCAAGCCCAACCCCTTAACCATGAACTCGATCACCCTCATGACAGCAGCTTCGGATGGTTCTTGTTCCTGTTTTCTTTCTTTGTTTCAGCCGATTATGTGTGGTGTGTGGGACTCTAAAACATGCATAAACCTTATCCATCCAAACCTAGACATCATGGCAGCCCCTTAGTATCATAAAACAAGAATTTAAATCATCAATTACAACTTATGTATGCACCAAATCCGAAATTTCAGAAAAATAGGTTTGTGCTCTTCATGCATGCAATAATTAAAACAATACTATGACATAATGGATGAGAAAAGGAGATGTATGGCGTGTCTTTGCGTTAAATACGCTTGAATATCCGTTGACGTCGAAGAACGGGACGAAACCTTGGCTTGTTTCCCCTTGGCACCTTCGAATTGCCTCTTCTCCTTGTGATGTGTGTGTGCCGTGGGGTGCTAGGGTTGTGGGGAGAGTTTTTCAGATTGTATAGTAGGGTGGCCGTGAGTTTTGTGGTGTTAGGAGGGTAGGGTTTTGTAATTAAAGACTTTTAAATAACTAATTAAATTTGCTAACTAGGTTAGGCCTATTAAGCCAATTAAATTAAGCCCATTAGTCTATTTAAGACATAATTAAAATATTAACAAAGTTTTTCTTTTATTAAACATGTGAATTTATCAGCTGGGTTGCCAAAAAGTTCGTATTTTAGTTGAAGAACCAACACCGATAAAAATTATGACCCGGCGTATAAAATCACCTCAAAACCTTTTATTTTCAAAAATACTAAAAAGCATCAACCACTTTTTAAATAATTAAAAATAATCATTTAATAAAAACATTTTACATTTTCAGTCCTCGGTCTCCGTTCCTCGATCGTCAATGGAATAATCCTTAAAAATACAGTTTTATGCATGATGACAATAAAAATCTCATTTAGCATATAAACAAGTATGTCACATAATTAAATGGCAATTAAAATCAGTCATTACTTATTTTTCTTTATTTCCTAGATTCGCATGCAGTTGGATTACGTCGTTTAATTTTGGACCTTACATTTATGATGCTAGAGGGCTGTGCAGGCAGTGTATAAGGTTACCTAGGTGCTGGAGAGGCGAGGTTGCCAAGCTTGAAGGAAAAACGCTCGGCCTAGCATAGGGGAGGGTATTTGAAGGCTAGATCGGGAGTTTTTGGTGTGCTGCGATGCATGGGCTCGAACCAAGCTATGTTTAAGACCTTGTAGAGTCTCGTAAGATGTTAGGAATGAGCCATGATTGTAAGGTCGAGGGGGAGGCTCGATCCGTGGAAGTATAGCTTGAATCGAGATGGAGGTGCTAGCTTTCGGTTGGTTTCTGCACGTGGATGGTGCAGCAATGTTTAGTATCAGCTTGGCTTAGTTTAGAAAGGTCATTTAGGTCATAATGGTGAGCCTTAAAGGCTGAACAGGTGGTGGTAGAAGGAAGGACCGAATGTTTAAAGTGTTGAGACCATATGTTGTGTTATGATTGTATAAAGGGGGTCGGCCGAGAAAGCTTTAGGAAAATTATGTGCTGGCCGAAGTTTCATGGATTTAAAGGACTTAATGTAAGTAGTAATTGGTTTAGAAGGAGTTGTTTAAATTATGGTTCAAGTTGGGAAAATTTTGATTAAGTTCCGAGTCGATTCGGATTAAAACCAGGACCCCGGTCCAAATTTTAAAACGAATCGGTTAAGTTATGAATTGGGCTCGAGTTTACGTCTAGGGATACTTTTAAATATGTTTTAGGACATTTTTAAGAGTTTGGTAAGCTCCGGATTAAAATAATGAGTTTTGGTTTTATCCGAGATTTAATCGCCGCTCGAAATGTTAATTAAAGAATTAATTGAAACACCTAGATTTAAGTTTAATAAAATTATAAAAAATTATATTTAAGCTAAAATAATTATTAGAAGTCTAAGTTTTTAATTTGGGAATTTTATGCTAATGTTTGGTTTAATTCGAGATTAAAACACATTAATATGTTATATTTAAAGATTAATTTAAAGTCAGTGATTTAAGCCAAATAAAAATATGAGAAAATTCATGTTGGCTTAAATAATTATTTGGGACATGTTAGAGTCAATGGAATTAAGAAAATGTTAAAAACGTGAAATTTTACATCTAGGAGCAAAACGGTAATTTTGGGTTTCCATGGGCAAAATGATCATTTTGCACCCAAGGTGAGATTTTGGTACTGACAGTGCCCTGAGCACAAATTTATGATATTTTAAATGTTTATGCGTCATGTTCATGAATTTTATGGAATTACGATAAATACATTGCATGTTTGGTTTAAAGGAAAAAGTTATGTATATACATGTTTTTGTTAAGTGGTAAATATGATGATGTTTTTGAAGGATGAGAATTGATTGTGACTGACGATGTATATGTATATGATGACATGAGATATGATGAGCTCAGGCCAAGGCTCAGTGGACGGGTAATGCTGTCGCTGATGTCCCCGCCGCCGGGCACCACGGTTTAATAGATGGATTCATCGATAGAGCTGATCCGAAAGACACAACTAATGAACTGAATTCAATTAAAAGAAAATGTATACGTTTATGATGACATGAGATGACATGATTTAACACGTATATGCTGATACGATGATACATGCTATGATTGTTACCATGTTTTGAAAGGACACGTTTACTTAAATGATTTTTACTGCAGACACGAAATGTATGTTGATTATGATATTTTTCACTGCTGTGTGCTACGTATATGTACTTGTTATTACTGGTACAAGTGTGTTGAGTCTTTAGACTCACTAGGGGTGTGTGATGCAGGTGAGCTTGATGCTGAGGAGACTGGAGGTGCTGAACTCTGAGTAGGCAGCTCTAGTGCGGTGACATGACCCGAGGACCGCATGTTTTCTGCATTATGATTTACGAGTTTTGAGAGTATACGAACATTTTCCTACGTTGATGACTTTAAGATTTTTATATGTTTATGTTTACGTATGATTTTAGACGAGTTTGGTTATTTTAAACTGCGCTATTTTTACTGTCAAATATTTAAGATCATTTTTAAATCTTATATTTTTCGGTAGAGCGCATACATGCGAAACGTTTAAATGATATTTCGAAAATGCGAGCTTTAATAAATAAAAATATTTCCGCACTTTTTAAAACTAGTAGACGTTACAATTCAGAAGCTGGTCTCATTCTTGGAAAATGAAGCATACTATTTTGATAAGGGCAGAAACAGTCTACAACACTTTAATGAAATTAAAAGCAGTAGAATGCAGTAAGACACAAAGCTTGTTACTGAAAGTTCGAAGGACAGAACTCTTCTACATCACACTTCTTCTGTTTCTAGCAGATATCACAAGAAGACTTTGTGTAACATCCGGAAAAACCGAACATACGTAAACCACATGCATGCAAATTACTTGAATTGCTTAATTGTTTTATTTAATTGATTTTAAATGTTTACTTGATGCATAATATATGATTAAATGTATGATTGCATGATTAAATGATTCTATGACATGATTTCATGAAATTGAAGGATTTTACCCGAATATTCGATAATAGGCAGGGAAAGGAGACTGGGGACGATCAAGACAAGAATATTTATTTTTCATTAAATAATTGCAAGGCTTCCTAATATGATTAAAAATTATTTAATTTTTCTAAAAATGTTGGAGTTCAAATTATTTTACGAGACGAGCTCGATGTTACCCTGGAAGCCGGTTTTGGGCAAACAAGGGACTTTTAAAATATCAAATACATTATTTATGATAATTTTTATAAACTTCTATGTTTTAATTAAATAAGAGTTATTGAGCCAAATTTAACCAAATTGAGTAGGCTCAATTGCTCCTATACTTTGAGGTCCAAAACCAAAGTCCATTAACAAGTTAATTAAAAATTATAAATAACTAAATCAAGTGTTTTTCACCCCAAAAATTCCTACAACCAGCCGAAATACACACCCACACACACACCATATTTTCGAGAGCTTCAAGGCAAGAAAAGCTAGGATTCTTCGTCGTCCGGTCGTCTATCTTCACACCCTCGCTAACGATTGAATATTCAAGCGTTATAAACACAAAGTCACGTTTTCTAAACTCTTTTAAACATCATACAAATCATAATATGCATAATTTAATTGTTTATGCATGAAAAATATAGGTGTTTGATTATTTTTACGGTAGAACATTTATTTCCAAAAATACGATGTTTTTATGCTTATATGAAAAACATTATGATTTCCAACGAGTACGCTGTCAATATAAGATGAAATATGGTTAAAATATGATTAAATTATAGATAAACAAAGCTGGAAAACCAAGGGATAACAAGGAGAGGACCGAGGGGTTTTCTAGGTGCAACTTTCATGTTGGCTTGGTTCAAGTGGCTCGATTGTGCATGGGGGCTCACGGCTTGGCCAGGACTTGGGTTGGGACCTAGTCTGGACGTGGATCAGTGTTAGGAAGAGTCCTAGCAGGGCTAGGACTCTTGGACAGCAGCCAAAGGAGGAGCCCTATAGGGCTAGGACCCTTACCATGGCTTGTGTGCGTCGGGTTGGAATAGTAGGGTGCTGGGCGAGGGTTAGGCTGGCTAGGTTGGTCATGTAGGGTCAAGGAAGGTTGGTCAGGGTTCGGAACATGGTCTGGTGAATCCATGGTTCGTGGTCGCTCAAGGGAATAAGGGCCGAGACTAGAGGAGGCACGCACAGCTTGTATCTTGGGGCAGGGCTTCGTGCATGAGGTCAGGGGCTTGGGCTGGGCTTGGTTGGGTCTGGGCATGGTCCAGGGTGGGTTATGGTTAGGTGGGCTCGATGGCGGCTTGAGTAGGAGGGTCCTAGGGTCACTAGGAGTCTTGGGCGTGTGATGCAACCAGCGCGCTACAAGGGTCTTGTTCCAGGAGGCTTGTGCGTGAGTTAGGGTCAGGTTCCTTGGGTCAGGGTTGGTCAGTAGGGTTCTTAGATGGGTTTGCTCGGGTTTGGCTTGAGGTGGCTTGGGTGTGGCTCGAGTAAAATAGGGAGATGACTCGGTATGTTCGATTAAGGGTCAAAAACGAGAATTTAATAAGAAAAATTGGAACCATGGGTCCACGGGTGTGGTTCATAGCTCACAAGGGTAGTTTAGGTAATAAAAAGTATATTTTTAAAATTTGAGAAGAAAATATTAAGTTTTTAATTTATTCGGGAATTAAACGTCTCACGAATAGTTGATTAAAGAATTAATCGAAAAGTCTCGAATTAATTAAAAGTAAGAAAAAGTCAAAAACGAGAAATATTAAGTCTAGGGGCAAAATACTCATTTTACACTTGGGAAATACGTAAAAGCTTGGCAGCGTCTTGAAGGATCACAATGCATGTTAAATGATTTAAAATGATGATTTTGATGAAAATATGATATTTTATGATTTATGGTAAATCTGTGTAATTTTTACTGTTAAAATGCTATTTTTGAAAAGTCATGATAATTTACGATTTTCTTTACTGTGAAAGATGCTATTTTTCAAATGTGAAAAGGAAAGGATATTTTTATGTTTTGTTAAAGAAAATGAAAAATATTTTGAGGGATGTGAATTAACTGTGACAAATGATATATGATATATGAGGGATTCGTTTTAAGAAGGAACGGTGAACTTATGATTTTGTGGGGATATCGTGAGGGCCAAGGTCTCAGAAGGACCCCGTTTACGGGACAAGGCCTCAGAGGGACCCCATTTACGGGCCAAGGTCTCAGAAGGACCCCGTTTACGGGACAAGGCCCGGAGAGGGACCCCGTTTACGGGACAAGGCCTCAGAGGGACCCCGACGATCTTATTTTCATGGTGGAGCCTAGTGCCCACCCCCATGGACCATGTGGAGCTGAAGACTGATCAGTCGACCAAAGGATAAAAGTTATTCACTTTCAAGGATCAAACTTCAACCAAAATGATAAAGGATTGAAAGCATTACGATTAAATGATTTTACGATATATGATGAAAATGATCTTAAATGGTTTATTTATGGTTAAATGCTATTTTAAATAAAAGTACGATTTTTAAATGCTTGTGATTGTATATGTATTATTTGCTACTCATGTTTAGAACGTGCTGAGTCATTAAACTCACTAGGTCTGTATGATGCAGGATTTGATGATTTGAGGAGGCGCTGACGCTTGAGTGGAACGAGTGCATCAGTACACTTTCGAGGGACCCTTTCGTTTTCGGCACTAGCTTGTTAGATAAAATATTTAAAGGATTTATGTTAATGATTTATTAGAGATATTTTTATGCTTTATGATCTTTTAAAAGTCGACCTATGATTTTTGGTTAGCTAACGATTTAGGATTTTTATGCACTCAAGATTTCAAATGTTAAATTATTATGATCTATAGTATGATAAGTTATTTTATTTAATATTTTCGAGTTTATGATTTATAAAAAGAAAAAAAAAGTTGAGGTCGTTTCAGTTGGTATCAGAGCCAAGGTTACTTAAAAGATTGTGTATTTTCACTCCGAGAAGCTCAAGAAGTCACACCTCAAGCATGTGAGTTTTTACTGCTTTATATTTTATATGCTAAAATTCTTTTAAATGCTTTTATGATACATGATATAAATGTTAGTTGCATGCTGCATGAAAAATGTTAAATGCATGTTGGGTAGTGGAATTGATGGGGATGGTGAAATACTTAGAGGAGGATAGGGTGCATGCACTACTTGAGCTAGATTTAAGAGTCAACATTGCTAAATTTTGGGATAGAATTAGAATTTTCAAGATTTGAGAATTAAGTTTGAGGTGGATGAGGGATCCTAAGCTGTTCATTTATCAAGACAAGGCAAATTTCGAGGACGAAATTCTTTTGGGTGGGGGGGGGGGGAGATTTGTAACGTCCGAAAAACCAAACCTACGTAAACCACACGCATGTAAATTACTTGAATTGCTTAATTGTTTTGTTTAATTGATTTTAAATGTTTACTTGATGCATAATATATGATTAAATGTATGATTGCATGATTAAATGATTATATGACATGATTTCATGAAATTGAAGGATTTTACCCGAATATTCGATAATCGGCAGGGAAAAAGAGACCGGGGATGACCAAGCCAAGAATATTTATTTTTCATTAAATAATTTCAAGGCTATTTTTCATGGAGAGAATATCTTCAAAATCAAATGCTACACAAGTATTTAGTATTAAAAACTCAAGCAAAGTTCTATACATTTATTATTACGCGTTTAATGAAAAAAATATCTTTTTCGGTCAATATTTAAAAATGTAAACCGTTCGTCCCATAAATTAGATTAAATATAATAATGAATCCATTTAAATGTAAGGGGTTGGATAAATCACAAATTTCCAAAGATTACACAACTGATTGGGAACTTTTGTACCAATTGAATGATTGTTTTATCAAGTTTGAAAGTTTTTTGCTTCATTATTGTGCGATGAAAAGAGATGAATTATGCCCCCTAATTACGTGTATTAAGATAAATATACTAAACCAATGATAATTCTAAAGTATATATAGTAATAGAGTCCTTTTTCTCATTCATCGCCTATTTGTACGGTAGGCCGACAATATGGACACATCACTGTCACTTGCTGCAACTCTCATTAAATACTCTTTAATGTCTTTCCTGCTTTTGCGCTTTTAAAATTCACTCTATATAAAAGCCGTCAGACAACAGACCGATGTAAATACTTTATGTCAGATTGAGAGTTTTTAGAATATGTGAGATCTTTCTATTTTAATTTGACGATTGAACAGTTGACTTTACAAAATATCCTTAACTTTGTCTAGTCGAGAGATAATTTAGCGTATCTTTGAGCGATCCGATTGCATGACAGATTATTCTAGTGCTACTATTGAATAATAGAAGAAGCGGGTGAGTAAGATTACCGGTAGAGAGACTATGTAGCTTGCGACCGTTTACCCATCTCTTGAAACTGGTAGCATGTTGCTTTTTGTGTTTGGTAGAACAGTCAAGTTCTTGTGAATACACGAAAAATAGCAAATTGTTCTAATACAATGAATAATTGTTTGTTATTATCAAAATTAAGAGATCTAACATTATTCTAAAATATTTTGAATTAATTTGTTTTATAATTGTTTCTTGTACATCTAAATCTCGTAATAATTAATAATAGTAGATCATGACACACACAGTGTGTGTGTTCCATATAAAATAAAGAATGAAGCAGTTTTTTAAAATTTTAAAATAAAAGTTATACATCTTTGAAATTGAAATGGTAGGAGATAAAATAAAATATATACAAAATTGTTATTATAATACATTAAAACTAGATTGATCATATTGGTGATATTTTAGACAAATTCAAAATTACATAAATATCATATATAATTAGCACAAAAACTCTTGTGAGACGGTCTCACGGATCAATTTCGTGGGCCGAATATCTTATTTGGGTCATCCATGAAAAATTATTACTTTTTATTGTGAATATCGATAGGGTTGACCCGTCTCACAGATAAAGATTCGTGAGGTCATCTCACAAGAGACCTACTCTATAATTAGTATAAAATGCTCTTATATTATATATAATAAAAGATATTTACTTTTTTAGTATTTTCTTTGATGAATAACTTCTTCAAGCACATAATTGTTGGGAAAAATTTGATTCCAATCAGGTTCAATTTGTTTTCGTTTTCGAATAGGGTCACACTCCAAGTACGGTAAATCTAGTATATCCTATAGAATTGGTCTGGCTTGACGACCCACGATCCAGAACTGGATTAATCCAATTTGATCCAGTGCGGTTACATCCCTCCTATTGGAATCCATAACGTAAAAGGCTAGTCGCCTATGGTAATTATTTTGATCATGATATTATTTATTTTTAAAAAAAATAATAATTTTTACATAATTCTATGTAGTTGAGTTTTAAACTCCCATGATATTTAAAAATAAGAAAAATTGTATTTTTGGTCTTTTAATTGTATCATTTTACGATTTTGTTCCTCTATGTTATCAAATTTCAATTTAAGTCTTGTATTTTATGAGTTGTGAATATTTTAGTCATTTTTTTATTTGGAAGACTGATTTGACACTATAGACCTAGCGATGCATTCGAGCTACATCAACGTCAAGTCGAAAAAATTATTAAAATTTTTAAAAAAAAGATATCAAACTAAAACAAAATTTGACAATATAAAAAACCAAAATCACAAAAAATCAACATACATGATTCAAACAATTTTTTCTTCAAAATAAAACAAAATATTATACTCTGATTGTCCTTTTACTAAACAAAAAATGTCCTCGTTCCTACATTTCCGCGCAAATGATATCTTTAGAGTCCATTTAAAAAACGGAGAAAAAATATTTTTTTATAAAAAATCTTAAAAAATATATTGTTTGATTACAAAAACTATTTTTAAAAATTAGAATTTTCGAATGTTTATTTTCTGATTCTACTTCTATTTAAAAATATAAAAATTTTCAACAGTTATCCCAATGCAAATACGGTTCATTTAAAAAAAAAAAATACATACAAAAACTGAACTTATTTAAGTGTTTTTTTATATATAATTTCTATATCCAAACTCACTCTTATGATAGTATACGGAAAGTACATGTTCTAATGTGAAGTTGAACAATTTAATCAGGAAATTATATTTTGGGCAAGTATGCGTGATCATTTATAACATAGGCACTGCGTGATCATTTATAAGCGATAACATATGCATTATCTAACTCATCTATTACTATTATTAAGAATCTCTATAATAGAGACAAAAATGATGACTTGGTCTGTATTTGATTTCTCTAATTTTGTCCTTATGTGATACCAATATTATACTTTTGTTTTTATTTTTTTAAATTTCAACAAACACTTTTGTTTTTATTTTTTTTAATTACAACAATTCACATAGCACTTTAATCTCTCGATAATTTGTCAAATTTCACTTTAGTCTCTCAATAATTATAAAAAAAAACTGTACACACGCACCGCATGTGCAAAGTAGCTAGTCTTCTAATATAGATGTGAGTTTATTAGATTACACACCTCAACGTAATCAAATCTAAAGTCTACAATTTAGCGCTGAGGATCTGTTGCTTAAGCAAAGGCCTCACATATTCGTGGTAGCCATCCGGCAAAACCGTTTCGTTCAATGGATCCTTCCATGCTGCCTCGTAAAGTTTGGGATAAACATTCCCATCATAGCGGCCCAGAATCGAACCAAGGAAGTGATCGGTATAATTGAATGAATCGACAAGTGCAATAGCATTTGGACGAACCTAAAACAAATCAAAAGTCTAAATATGCCACGACAGTTTCTGTGGACGTAACGTATAAGAAATTATATAAAACACACCTTGGAATACAGTGATCTTAACAAATCATTAGCGAGCGAAGCTTGTTTCGGAGTGACATAACCGGTTGCAAGGAAGTCGCCTTGGTGCTTGTGAAGAAGGAAGAGGTAATAGATACCGCAAAGCACCTCTAGCTGTTGATTGACACCTTTGCCATTGATTTCTTGCTTCAGTTTATCAATAAACCTAAGAAGGGAAGGTTTTTATTCATCGCAGCTCAACTAAAATATAGACAATGACTCGATTACTAGAGATATCTCCGCATGCAACATAATGCTAAACTATGGTATGGGGCTGAGAAACAGAATGAAGTTTGCATGCAATTTTAGCATACTGCAGGAAGAGCATTAATTCCAGGACCAAAACTCTACATTCCACTGATTCTGAACGAGTGGAGTACTATTATTTAAAATGTTCCTTTTTTTTATTATCAGTTGACTATCAAATGTTCGGGTGCCAAGTTAACAAGAGTGTTTACAATTATTATTCGGGGTCAAGGGTGGACAGATTAATCGGAACACCAATACATAACACAAAAGCATAAGAACCAATTAACTGACCAGAAATGCAGAACTTATGGTGCGTTTGGATTAATTTCAAATCAATTAATCAAGAATTTCAAATCCTTTTTATTATTTGGGTAATTTTGACAAAGAGGAATTTCAACACATCCCTTGTCGATTAGACCTTTTGCTAATTATTGTGATATAATTCAAATGTACCCAACATTAGTGTCATTTTAAATGCAACCTTTGAATCCTTTCCCCAAATCAAATAACTCCTTCAAAATCAAATTAATCCATCCAAAAATGTAACATCAGAGATTTGGTCCAATAATTTAGATGTAAAACTTTAATTGGTTGGAGGTGCAGCTTCAATTACGCAGTTGTCTACAAGGCCAGAAAGGTTGCTAATGGATCATGGGTCACCATGATAAATCTCTGGTGGTTTGGGAGCAATTGGGAGAGCATATTGTTATTTAGAAAGAACAAGAACACTTATTTGGAGACAACAATTAGTTGGCAGTGAGCGACTGCTGCCTCCACCAAATCAGCTGATAGCTCGGCAAAACCTGAAAGGTGAAAGGGAGGAAAAACACTATGAATGAAGAGGAACTAAAATGAGAAGTTCAAGATAATGCATTCTCAACAGACAAAGGATCAAAAAATGAAGTCCCTAAAATTATTTAATTTGATTCTAAACAGATCATTCAAGACAACAAGGTCTTCAATCACAAGGTCCTCAGTTTGAATAATACAGAAGGTGCAGCAATTAACTTAATTTGGAGAGTACGTTTGACATTTTTATGCAAGTCCTTTTCAGCCAAAAACTATGTTAGATTAATCAATGATGGAAAACTACAGAAGTATAGTTTACATACCAATTTGCGGTCACATATTAAATAAAGCAGATGTCAAAGGATAATAACATTACCTTCCTCTGGACTAGTAAACTCGCTGACATTTTGAGCACATGAAACAGACATTCAAACTCGCTGACATTTTGAGCACATGAAACAGACATTCTAGCAGCTCTTGCCTCAAATGCTTCCAACACTTGAATGGGATTTAACCAATCCTCAGATATATGACACACACAAGCAAAAATCACCAAAAAGATTCCTCACAAATATGTAACATATTGATCGGTAATTTTGAGAGGTATCTTTCATCACTATATGCGAACTTTTCTTATGAACAATAATGGTGAGAGCCGAATGAAAATATCAATTTGAAACAGAATAATGCTCGTATTTGCTGGGTGAACAGCAAAATTCCAACCAACTGATTATTTATCATGAAGAACACAACCTTAAAAATATAAAATTTAATTTTTGCATTTCAAGTGGCTTCACGAAGAAAAACTTAACCTTTTTTAACATTACAACGGCATTTCATTAGATGTTCAATTCTTCCCATATAAGAAACTGTCCCAACTGGTGGTTTTCCAGTTCCAGTTTGGGAGACAGTTTTCACAAGAAATCGGGCAACCTAAAGGAGAAAGTGAATAGATTAGCGAAAGCTTAACTGTGCATTACGACACAAGAAATTTTTTTTATCTGCAAAGTATATCTCAAATGATGTATAACTAAAAGCAGAGCTATTGAAATTATTAATATGAACTCTCATCAAACATTAAATCATTGGATATCATCCTAAAGCTTGCCATAGTACCATTTTCATTCACTTAGTTATTTTGTTATGTCAAATATATCAAAATTAAAGCAATTTTCCTTGAACTACAACAGCATACATGACTTGACATGGAACCCCATATAATATTGGAAGTAAATGTTGTATCTCGGTTTTCTACATGTCCAAACGCAGCGGAAGTTTTAAAATTTTTATTTTATTTTTACAATAAAAATATATTTGATTGGGCGTTCGTATGGTTTTCTGAATCAAACATTCATAGGATGTAAGAAAACTTTACATTTAGTGAAATTTTCACTTGGCTCCAACTACACCAGTATTAGCGGACGTAGCTCTTGTTGTAAATCCCTACGAACGTTCTTCGATCTCCTTCTTTAAACTTCTTCTCAGGTCCACAACCGGATTACTTGTTCCTCTTCTAATTTACACTAGAAAATCAGAAGATGTTTTGCGTAGAGATAAAACATGAGAAGAAATCAACTTCTTGCAACATGAAAAATTTTCGAGGGCAGCTTTTTACTGAGAAGAAATCAACTTCTTGCAACATGAAAAATTTTCGAGGGCAGCTTTTTACTCATGGGAATAGCCGAAAGTTTTCTTGTAAAACTCAAAGAAAGCTTCGAATCCTGGGTATGCAATAAGAATAAATTATTATTTTTGTTACTTGTATCCATCATTAACTTAATTAATCTAATTAATTAAGTTAACTATATATTCTATTTCCAAGATGGCCCGAATGAATGCCTTATTGCAATCTCTATTGATTCCCCCGAATGCATGCATTATAATGATAATAAAAAAAATCATTATTATATTTTTTAATCTTTTCTTTACTTAATTAATCTCATTAATTAAGTTAAATAAAGATTCTAAAAATGCATGCCAATCTCATAGCTAATCTCGATTTTATTTTTGCTTTGTGTGCAAGTTTCTAAAATTATGGTATCATGAATATTTTCATATTACATAAATCAATACCATATTTTATAAAAAACTTAATGGACTATATTTTAACTCAATTAAAATATAATTAATTATCAAAGCCCATTTGAATTTTAATAAATTCGCATGACGAGCTTATACTCTTACAAGCCCATGATCTTTGCTCTCATTACATTAATCTCATCATAATCCCGATCGACGATCCAATATCATCGATGTGACAAATTCAACTTACTTGTTATTATGATGCACTCTTTAATTTCGAGATCACCAATTTCTAAATAAGGCAGATGTACTCTTTTGACTGTCTTAACAGTCATGCTCTCAAAATTTCTATAAGCTTTTATAAACTTTATTTATAAGCTTATCGATTGATCATATCAAACTTATTTCTTATAAATCCAACTCATTGAATTTATTATCTCAACGGGAACAAGATAATCCAGTACTTGTGTGACCCTCAATGGTTCAGGGATGCAGCTAGCCGTGGGTT
The DNA here is from genome assembly GCF_012295235.1 of Primulina huaijiensis. Classification (NCBI taxonomy): domain Eukaryota; kingdom Viridiplantae; phylum Streptophyta; class Magnoliopsida; order Lamiales; family Gesneriaceae; genus Primulina; species Primulina huaijiensis. The sequence goes on along the minus strand of NC_133314.1, from coordinate 13,387,382 downwards.
CACAACTCTTTGTGATTCAGGACAATTTCTTTTATTCGAGCTTATCCTAGTTAGCCACATTCTTTTCATCAACACCTTGATCAAGAATGTCAGAACTCATTTCTGATTGTACCCATCGGATCATGGTAAGAGCGTCTAGTAGCATCGCCCCATGATCCCCTAGGTATTACTGATAGTGCCTGCAAGAACCAGTCGATTATGATTAGCGTACAGTACGGTCCCTTCATCTCATATACCCCGATCGAATCTGCAACCATTGGTTTATCGAGGCTTGCATATCAATTCGATAACTATGTGACACATATAATAGTGGCATCGCATGTACTATTGGAGAACTCCTTCTCCAACGTACATCACATACTCTGGCCAGAGATTCCACGCACTATTATTTCATCAGATCACATAGGATATCCACACCCGTAGGTGAGCGGTGAATCCCCGACTACAATGCACTGGCTCCTATATGTGTCGCAACTGTACCCAACCTTGCCACCTGATGACTCTCCTGGAGCCGGTAAACGAGTCAAAGCATATCCTTAGCATATAGAGCCTCAGTGTTGTCCCGGGTCGTAAGGACTAATAGTGTACAATCATAACCAGGACTTATCCTCTCGATGAATGATAACCACTTGGAAAGTCCGATGGAGGGTTGTTCGGTATATCATCATATGACTACCCATCTGCATGTTTGGACATCTCTATGCCCTTACCAAGAAACACGGTACACCACATCACATATGCTAGTCTCGAGCTCAAGCGACATTTATCCATGTTTTAGGCGGCTGAATCGACTAAGAACGAATTTAGATTACACAGTGTTTACAAATGAGTTTCAACATCGAATTACGATTCATTTGTATTAAAGTATAATCAAGGACTTTATCTATGCTGATTATATGAGTATACAGATAAAGTAAACTGAAATCATGAAAAGTTAAATTATATTAAAATAAAGATTGTTTATCACACTTGAGTCAATAAAATCCCTAGCCAACCATTGGCTTGCAGTGCATCTACTCTAACAATCTACCACTTGCCTTAGAGCCAACTACCCATAAATTTTAATCTCATTGCTTCGCGATGCTTCTCGAACAACGGTCCTGGCAAGGGCTTTGTAAGTGGATCAGCAACATTATCTGCAGAGGGGACTCTTTTGACTGATATGTCTCCCCTTTCCACAATCTCCCGGATGATGTGGAACTTCCTCAGTATACGTTTGGATAGCTGATGAGACCTTGGTTCCTTTGCTTGTGCAACGGCACCAGTGTTGTCACAGTACACCGGGACTGGATCAACTCCATTAGGAATAATGTCCAACTCTTGGACAAAATTCCTCATCCAAACTGCCTCTTTGGCTGCATCAGATGCAACAATGTATTCAGCTCTAGTGGTGGAATCCGCAACGATGTCTAGCTTGGAACTTTTCCAAGAGAAGCCCGCACCATTTAGCATGAATACCAAACCAGAGGTCGATTTTGAATCATCTACGTCACATTGGAAGCTAGAATCAGTGTAGTCTTCCAATTTCAATTCTCTAACCCCACAGATCATGAATAATTTCTTAGTCCTTCTTAAGTACTTAAGAATATCTTTCACGACCTTCCAATACATTGGACCAGGGTTCGCCTGATATCTGCTTGTAATACTCAGAGCGCAAGCAACATCAGGACGTGTCTATATCATACCATACATGATACTACCAATTGCTGATGCATATGGAATACATGTCATCATCTCTATCTCTTCATCAGTTTTGGGACACATAGCTTTAGATAGAGTAACACCATGACACATTGGTAAGTATCTTCTTTTGGACTCTTCCAAAGAGAATTGCTTCAGAATGGTATCGATATAAGTGGCTTGGGTGAGCCCCAATATCCTTTTAGATCTATCTCTATAGATTTGTATTCCCAATACATAGGATGCTTCATCAATATTTTTCATGGAGAATTTACTTGCTAACCATACTTTAGTTTATTGCATTAATTCTACATCATTCTCAATGAGTAGAATGTCATCAACATAAAGTAATAGGAATGACACTGCACTCCCACTAACTTTTTTGTACACGCATGGTTCCTCAGGATTCTTAGCAAAACCAAACTCTTTGATAGTGCTATCAAATCTGAGGTTCCAACTCCTTGATGCATGCTTGAGACCATTTATTGATCTCTGACACAAGGATCATCATGGCCTCGTTCATGAAGAAGCGTGTATCTTGCAGGCGGTCTGATAATCTTATCAGACCTTCTAGGAACGTGTACTTCAACTACTGGTTGTTGGGGATCAGGTTCAACTTTTACAGTTGAGGGAGTATCTTGAATTTATTCAAGTTCTATCATCTTGCCTTTTCGATCTAATAGAAATTCCTTTTCCAAAAAGGTGACATTTCTTGAAACAAACACTTTTGTTTGATTAGGGTGATAGAAATAATATCCAACAGAGTTCTTTGCATATCCTACAAAGTAGCACAAAATGGATCTACTATCCAGTTTGTCTCCCACTGTCTGCTTCACGTAAGCAGGACACCCCCATACTCTCAAGTAAGAATATTTGAGAGGTTTTCCCATCCATATCTCATATGACGTTTTATCCACTGTTTTAGTATGGATATTATTCAACAACATTGCCGCAGTTTCAAGCGCAAAGCCCCAAAACTTAGGCAATTCAGTGAATCTCATCATAGATCGAACCATGTCCATCAAGGTTTGATTTCGACGTTCAGGAACACCATTCAATTGTGGTGTTGCTGGTGGAGTCTACTGTGAGAGAATCTCATTCTCTTTTAGATAACCCAAAAATTCAGCACTCAAGTATTCTCCATCTCGATCAGATCGAAGTATTTTAATATTTCTTTCTAGCTGTTTTCCTACTTCATATCTGAATTCTTTGAACCTTTCAAATGCTTTAGATTTGTGTTTCATAAACATAAACATACCTATACCTCGAATGGTCATCAGTAAAGGTAATGAAGTAGGATTGCCCAAATATTGTGCTAACATTTAGCGGGCCACAAAGGTCTGTATGGATCAAATCCAGTAGACCATGCGCACGTTCCACGTTTCCATCGAATGGAGTCTTGGTCACTTTTCCTTTTAGACAGGACTTACAAGTAGGTAGAGAATTTATGTCTGGCAAGTCAAACATGCCTTCTCCCACTAGCTTGTGCATCCTTCTTTGGGAAATATGACATAGTCTAGCGTCCCATATTTGTGCGGGATTTGGATCTTCTAATTTTCTTTTGTTTGTTGTTGAAATCCTGTTTACTTCGGATATTCATTTATCATTTCCAAAACATTTTTGGCCCAGATAATTTCTTATATCCATTCTTCTTGCAGTGAAAACAAATATGTTCTGACTTATCGGGCTTTGTGGGCCTTTTAAGTGTCTTTCAGAGTTTTTCTCTTATTGGGTTTGTTTTTCCTTGTGAGGGACAGAACATTTCTTTCCCTTACCTTGTGGGTCATTTTTCGTCTGACGAGAGGCCCATTAGAAAAACAACAATTTCCTGTTTTATGGTGATCTCATAAGTTATAAGTGTATTGACTAGCTCTTCAAGGCTATCATCTATCTTATTCAAATTGAAGTTCACCATAACCCCGTCAAATGAGGAAGAGAAAGGCAACAAATTAATGTCATCAAATAACTCGTTAGGAATCACATATTCCAGGCCCACCACATTCTCAATAAGCCCAGCCATATGTACACCACGCTCATGGACCAGAGCCTCATCTTGCATGCATGTAGTCATGAGCTTTTAAAAGTGGTGTGCATCACTGTACTAGTTTCATGCACCATGCAAGTCTTGGATGTGTATTCGAATGTCAGCAGCATTCAACATTTCCTCAAACTGTCCATACAGTTCATTTGACATAGGCGATCATGTGACACTTTAGCTTGCATACTATGGTCCTACCATCTTGCATGCTTTGTCAATTCAACAGGACTGACACTAGTGCGTATGTCATTTTCTCCGAATTTAGAACATTTTTCCCAACCAGTCTTGAAAATTAGATTCGGTTAGCTTGTTAATAACAAAATTGGATTATGTGACGAAATCGAAAATACACTGATATGGAAACAGAATAATGGTTGCTGATTATTTTAAAATAATTTTAAGATATAAAATATGGATTTTTATTTTATAAATTTCCCTTCCACTATTTTGACATTTCCACCACCCTCTGATGAAAAAGGAAAATCGTATTTCTTTAGTGGGCATGTAGAGTCTAATTAACAAATTATAATCCCGAATAATATTATAGAGGCCTCTAAATTCGTACTTGAAAATTTGCGGAAAATTTAAAAATTTTCTTTTTAATTAATTAAAATGCCTCATTCATAAATAAATAACTGATAAAAGTTTAACCATTCAAAATAGCAGTGGAAGTAAATGTTTGTTTGCAAGATAATAATTTAAAACAATTCAACAACGAAGAAATTTGTTTGAGTCAAAATAGTAAATGCTAAAAACATGAGGTCCTCGGGTTCCACTACTGCCGACCCAAGCTAGCTCATTGGTCCTCGCCTTCGGTCCCTGCATCATCGGTACCTACAACAATCAAGTCTAGTGAGTCTAAAGACTCAGCATGCATATATCGTAAATAACGAGTAAATAATATAATAAAGTTGCATGGGAATAAAATATCATGTCATGAGGCATAATGTGAAAATAACTTGTCATGAGCAATTATAATACGTGCATAACTGACTAAAAATCATAAGTGAAATGCTTGCTCAATCGAGCTCTGTCATAAATAACATGTCATAAATTTTCTGTTGAGATTATGGTCTACGCAAGTGGCCCCTGCACTGAACTGAACTGACCGGTAACTGGCGATCGGACCGGTAACTGGCGATCGGATCGGTAACTGGCGACCGGGTGAAGTAATGTACGTCTGATCAGACTAATGCCACAGTATACTGGGTGGTACAAATCGAACTGACCGGTAACTGGCGACCGGATAATAAAATGCTCCCATAATAGTGAAATGGCCACAAGCAATATCGCATAAATCTCAAAAATGAATATTTTATATTTTTATGCACGTAATATAATTAAATGGCGTAATTACATATCCTATAATAATTTTACTACATGGATTGGATCGTTGCCATGCTCGCTGCGACCTAAATTTATCATGAAAAATATGCAAATGATTTTCTTGACCAAACTTTGTAATTGAATCCAAAAATGAGACAATTACGCCCAACGACTCCGTGTTTAATCATGACTCCGTGCAAACCCGAACCAACACCGAACCATTATTTACTCATGATTAAAATACGCTTGAAATGATGAAATAATGCTCCTAAGGCCATAGGCTAGAAGCCAACCAAGAACTCGAACAAGCCTCTGAACCGAAGCGTCAAGTTGCTGTCCAGAAAATACAGCAGTAGCGCTTGCACTTGCATGCGTCATTTGCGAGGCTAATGGCCATTGGGGCTTGAACCACCAACCAGAGCCTCTTCCCAACATCCTAAGGTATGGTTTTAACCATGGCTAAGGGCCCTAGGCCAGCCACAATCCAAATCACACCATGAATTAGCCGAGACTCCCACCCGAGAGGCCGACCTGCGCGCATGGGCTGTTGCAATCGTTCTTGCTGTCATGGGTCGTTCTAGTGGCCATTGATTGACCATGGCACGATCTAGACATCAAGGGTTATGGTGTGAACCGGGGCTAAGGGCCAGAGGCCAACCAAGGTCCACTCCAAACCACCAAAATCGAAAGGGACATGTGCAGAATTTAAAAGGGGTCGAAGGGGAAAAAGGGGTTGTTCTTGCTCTTTTGATTTTCAAACCGATTCACCATGGACCAAGCCTCAAAAAGACAACTCGGTGACGTCTTAGACATGATAGGGGAGTGTTCTAACCATGGCTATAGGCCCCTATGGCAGCCAAGATCAAGAACTCTCTCCCGTGACAGCAACTATAAACTCGAGACTCAAAAGGAACGCATATGGAGTGTTGCTGTCATATGCAAGTTTCCAGCAGGTATGGGGCTTGAACGAATGGACCAACATGGTCCTAACATGTCCTAATACATGTCTATATGCAGCCTTGGGAGCCTAGGATCGATCCATATCCTGAAACCATCAAAGCCGTGCAAACCGTGAAGCATGAAATGGAATAAAAAAACTGTGCAGAATTTTATCAAAAACTGCTGTCATATTTCGGTTTTGGATGGGAAATCATGATCATGTAACGTTTAAAAATCATAATACGACTTGATTGCAGAGCAAATAAAAACATATACATGCCTTGGATTTGTTTGAAACGGAAACAAATCAAACGACGACGCGGCGCGGCGGAGACGGAGTTGCTTCTCTTGTTTTCTTTCTAGTTTTTCTCTCTTGTTTTTCCTCTCTTGAAACTCACGGTTTTTGCACTCTCCCTTCTTCTGAAATTTTCGAAATTATGGGGAGGAGAGTGGCGAGGGAAAATTGAAGGGAAGATACAAGATAAATGGAAATGAAAAAATATTCTTTCTATCTACTAGCTTGAGAGATAGGGAAAATAGAATAATATCAAAGATTTGAGGGGATATTGGGGATGCATGTGGTCGAGTATGAGGTCTAGGAGCAAGGGAAAATATTGCTTAAATAAATTATTTAGTAGAGATTTAAAAGTGGGGAGAATATCTACCTAGGAAAAATTAAGGGAGAGAAAAATAAAAGATGAGTTGTTAACCAAAATTAAATCCTTTTTTTTTCCATAGGGGTGGCCAATTTTTCTTAGATGAAATAGGGTAGGGAATTTTGCTTATTTTATAATTAATGAGGATTTAAAAATGGTGAAGGGTTATCTCCAAGTAAAAGTTAAGGAAAGAACTAAGGAATTGATTTGTCAAAAATATTTTAAATCTTCTAATGAAGGGGCCGAAATTTTTAAGTGAGATGGAGGTAAAATATTGCTTAAATATTAATTATTGATGATTTACTGTGATGGAATTATCTCCCAAAAAAATAGATAAGGAAAGGTACTTAAAGAATAATTTGCCTCACTAATCAAAAATCTTTTTTTTTTTAAAAATATTAAAGGGGAGGGCCAAAATTTTTGAATAAAATGGAGGGGAAATATCTCTTAGATCTTTTATTTTAATTCTTTAGAGTTTTATCTACCCATTAAATATTTTAGTGAATAAATAAATTAGTTTAGGATGGTAATTATCTTGCATGCATGGATAATTCTTTAAATTTTTAAAGATAAATTTACTATCATGTCAAATTATAATTTCTTAATTAAAATAAGTCTAGATTAACTTATCTCAATTGGTCACATATTTTATTTTAGGCTTTTAATTAAATTATTGAACCTAAAAGAATTTATTTACTACTTATCTCAAGTTACTTAAATAAATTCTTAAACTCTCTTTTACAATAAATTAACTTATTATTTATCTTAAACAAATTCTAGGAATATTTTCTTAACATTAAAATTTATCTCTTTACTCCAACTCCGGTCCGACCTCACTTATTTAACTAAAAAGGTAGTAATTAAACTACTGCATGAAATAAATACATTTCAAGAAAAGAATTTAAATACTCATGCAATAAAAATCATTTTAATTTAAATACTAAGAATTATGCATGGCTTAAATACGTAGTCTAATTTACGGGTTCTACAATCCTTCCCCCCTTAAAAGAAATTTCGTCCTCGAAATTAAAACTCACCGAATAGCTCTGGGTACTGGCTCCTCATCTCTTGCTCAGATTCCCACGTAGCTTCCTCCTCTGAATGGTTAAGCCACTTGACTTTAACTCGCTTAACCAGTTTGTTCCGAAGCTTCTTTTCCTGTCTGTCTAGGATCTGCACTGGTCTCTCCTCATAAGACAGGTTCGGAGTAAGCTGCAACGGTTCAAAGTTCAGGACATGCGAAGGATTTGCCATATACTTCCTCAGCATAGAGACGTGGAACACATTGTGTACTCCGGCCAGATTCGGCGGAAGAGCAACACGATAAGCTAGCGTCCCAACTATGTCAAGGATCTCGAATGGTCCAATGAATCTCGGACTGAGCTTCTCTTTCTTCCCAAATCGCATGACACCCTTCATAGGTGCCACTTTCACAAAGACATGGTCGCCCATGGCGAACTCTAAATCTCTCCTCCGCTGGTCCGCATAACTCTTCTGTCGACTCTGAGCAGTCCTCATCCTGTCACGGATCTGGGCTACTACATCAACAGTCTGCTGAATAATCTCTGGACCCAACTCTGCTCTCTCTCCTATTTCATCCAAATGAATAGGAAATCTACACTTGCGGCCATACAGTGCTTCATACGGTGCCATACCTATAGACGACTGGAAACTGTTGTTATAGGTGAACTCTACCAATGGCAAGTTCGACTCCCAACTCCCTGAGAAGTCAATAACACAAGCACGGAGAAGATCCTCCAAGATCTGAATAATTCGCTCAGACTGCCCATCTGTCTGCGGATGAAAAGCTGTGCTAAACAGCAACTTCGTACCCATGGTCGAATGCAAACTCTTCCAAAACAAGGAAGTGAATCTAGGATCTCTGTCAGATACGATAGAAACTGGAATACCATGAAGTCGGACTATGTCCCGGATATACAACTCTCCATACTGAATCATGGTGAAAGTCGTCTTAATAGGCAAGAAGTGCGCTGATTTGGTAAGACGATCTACAATCACCCATATAGCATTTGATCCTCTGACTGACTTCGGCAACCTGGTCACGAAGTCCATGGTAACATTCTCCCATTTCCACTCGGGAATGGGAAGAGGCTTGAGCAAACCTGCTGGTCTCTGATGCTCTGCCTTCACTAACTGACAAGTCAGACTCTCGGATACAAAACATCTGATATCCTTCTTCATTCCTAGCCACCAGTACAACAACTACAGGTCTTTGTACATCTTCGTACTCCCTGGATGAATCGAGTACGGCGACATATGGGCCTCTGATAGAATATCTGATCGGATAGAATCACTGCTAGGAACCCATATCCTGTCTCGATATCTGACAATACCGTCACTAACTGTATACAAGACACTGCCCTTGGCCTCATCTCGCTGCTTCCACTTTCCAACTGCTCATCTGCTGGCTGACTACTGCGAATACGGTTAATGAGAGAAGACTGGATAGTCAAGGTAGATAGACGGAGAACTCTACCTTGAGGATATGCCTCAAGATCAAACCTCTGCATCTCCGACTGAAGGGCTCTCTAGATCGTCAAATGGGCCATCACTGCAACTTTCCTGCTCAATGCATCTGCAACTACATTAGCCTTACCCGGGTGGTAGCTAATGTCACAATCATAATCTTTCACAAGCTCCAACCAACGCCTCTGACGCATGTTCAACTCCTTCTGTGTAAAGAAATACTTGAGGCTCTTGTGGTCGGTAAAGATCTGGCACTTCTCTCTATACAAATAATGCCTCCAAATCTTCAAGGCAAAAACCACGGCGGTCAACTCTAGATCATGGGTAGGGTAGTTCTTCTCATGAGTTTTCAACTGTCTAGAAGCATATGCTATTACCTTCCCATGCTACATCAATACTGCGCCTAGACCGAGCTTCGAAGCATCGGTATACAGGACAAAATCTCTGGGCCCTGACGGCATAGCCAAAACTGGTGCTGAGATAAGAGCTTGCTTCAAGGTATCGAAGCTCTTCTGACACTCCTCGCTCCACACAAATTTAGCATTCTTCTTAGTCAATGATGTGAGTGGAACAGCAATAGAGGAAAATCGCTTAATGAACTTCCGATAATATCCTGCTAGCCCAAGAAAACTGCGGATCTCTGATGCATTCTGCGGCACAACCCAATCTCTAACTGCGGCAACTTTCGCTGGGTCTACCTCAATACCACTGCTAGAAACAATGTGGCCTAAGAACGCCACCTTCTCCAACCAGAATTCGCATTTACTGAACTTTGCGAATAATTTGTGCTTCTGCAAGGTCTGCAACACTGTGGTCAGATGTCTGCCGTGATCCTCCTGATTCTTTGAGTAGACGAGAATGTCGTCTATGAATACTATCACAAACTGGTCAAGATACGGCTGAAATACGCGATTCATGAGATCCATGAAGATCGCTGGCGCATTCTTCAGACCGAACGGCATCACAAGGAACTCATAGTGGCCATAACGAGCCCTGAAAGCAGTCTTGGAAACATCAGCATCTATCACCCTCAACTGGTGATAACCGGAACGCAGATCTATCTTGGAGAATATCGAAGCTCCCTGCAACTGGTCAAACAAATCCTCGATCCTCGGAAGTGGGTAATTGTTCTTCACTGTAACCCTGTTCAACTCCCGGTAGTCAATACAAAGCCTTATAGAGCCATCCTTCTTCTTCACAAATAAGACTGGCGCGCCCCATGGAGAAAAACTAGGGCAAATGAACTCCTTGTCAAGAAGTTCTTGAATCTGCTTTTTCAGTTCTGCCATCTCTGTCGGCGCTAGTCGGTACGATGCTTTGGATATCGGAGCCGTACCTGGCATAAGCTCAATAGAAAACTCCACCTCTCGCTCGGGTGGCATACCAGAGACGTCCTCAGGAAAAACGTCTAGAAAATCTCTGACGATCGGAACATCTGCAGCTGACTGACTGGGTGCCTCGGGGACAGATATAAAAGTTGCTAAAAACGCACGACACCCTCTATGCATGAGCTTCCTAGCCTGAACATAAGGTATAATGCGCGGTAAAGGAAAGTACCTGTCCGGCTCGAATAAGAACTGCGTCATTCTAGGCGATCGGACTAGAACAGATCTCCGCTGGAAGTCAATCAAAACTCTGTTCCACAATAGCCAGTCCATCCCTAGGATGATGTCAAACTCTGGCATCGGCAACACTATAAGATCCGCATATACAAGATTTCCATACAGCTCAAGGTCTATGTTTCGGATCACAATGGTAGCTGCCATCTCCTCGCCCGACAGCAATACTACTGAATAGGCTACATCTAGCCCAACTGTCTTGACCTTGAGGAAATTAGCAAAGACCTCCGAAATAAATGAGTGAGTGGCCCCTGAATCTATCAAGGCCTTCGTAGCGGAATCAGATATAAAAATCCTCCCTGAAAGTTCGGAACTCTAAGTTGAACCCAATACTTACAAGAACTAAACTTATAGACATGTAAATGCCAGAGTTCTTCTATCCTAATTCCGGAAAATAATACTGAGTAGAGCATGCAATCCTATCGCAATTCTAAGTTCAAAAAAAATATTAACTTAGATTCCCAAAACATCGAATTTCAAATATAACTCAAAGCGTTACGATACCTGTCATAAGCATGGTTTCTGGGTTCGTCTCCGTAGCATGGAGAGCGAAAACTCTGCCTTGGGTAGGCAGATTCCTCTGAGAGCATTGCAGATGTAAGTGGTCTGGACTACCACACTTATAACACTTCCCCGAACCAAACATACATGCTCCAGGATGGCGGCGCGAGCATTTAGGACAGATCGGATGCTCAGTAGGCTTAGGGACTGTGCGTCCCCGCTGCTGCTGCTGGTGGCCTCTGTTTCTGGGCGGGCCATGGAAAAGCCTCTTATTCTGCTGCTGATGCTGCTGAGGAGGAGGGCGGTATGGTACCTGGACTGGTCGCTTACCCAAGCGATCCCTCTCAATGTCAATCAGATCTTGCTCTGCGGCAAGAGCTCTAGAAACGGCAACTTCAAAAGTAGTAGGGCCAGCAACTCTAACGTCGCGGCATAAGATCGGCCGCAGTCCATCAAGAAAGTGCCTCAGCTTGGCACCTGCATCATTCGCAATCAAGGGCACAAAGTGACAGCCCCTCTCAAACTTACAGATGAATTCCGTAACAGTCAGCTCTCCCTGCATCAGGGTCATAAACTCCCTGGTCAAACGCGAACGCACCTCATCAGTAAAATATTTGGAGTAAAATACTTCCGTGAAGCGTGTCCAGCTCAGCGTAGCCAAGTTCAGGGCTACTGACGCTCCTTCCCACCATAAGCGGGCATCCCCTCCGAATAGGTAGCTGGCACATCGGACTCTGTCTGCGTCTCCAAGCTCCATGAACTCGAAGATAACCTCAAGGGACTTGATCCAGCCCTCGGCATTCATGGGGTCTGTCGTCCCTGAAAACTCCTTAGGACGCATCTTCATGAATCTCTCGTAGACAGCCTCAGGCCCTGTCGGCCTGGTCACCACAGCATTGTTCCCCGCAAACTGTGCGAAGAACTGAGTCATCCCAGCTAGCATCTGGGCATTCATATTTGGTGGAGGGGGTGGAGGTCCGTTCCCCTCCTGTCTCTGCTCCTCCCTGTCCTCATGACGAGGCTCATCATCACCTCTCGGGCATCCAACTTGGCGTCTAGGAGGCATACTGTTCCATATATAACCCATACGTAACCAACATGCATAATTTCATAATTTATTTAAATGTAAATAAATACTAAACGATTAAAATCTAAATGTAAAAATACTTCATGAGAACATGCAGTTAAAATAATTCCGGCTTTAAATAAAATGCATAATGTAAAACTTACAGACCGAAGACGTGACTTCATGAGCTTCTCGAGGTCAGTAGTAGTGCAACCCTTTACAGAATCATTGCTCTGACACCAGCTGTAGAGGCCTCTAAATTCGTACTTGAAAATTTGCGGAAAATTTAAAATTTTTTTTAATTAATTAAAATGCCTCATTCATAAATAAATAACTGATAAAAGTTTAACCATTCAAAATAGCAGCGGAAGTAAATGTTTGTTTGCAAGATAATAATTTAAAACAATTCAACAACGAAGAAATTTGTTTGAGTCAAAATAGTAAATGCTAAAAACATGAGGTCTTCGGGTTTTACTACTGCCGACCCAAGCTAGCTCACTGGTCCCCGCCCTCGGTCCCTGCATCATCGGTACCTACAACAATCAAGTCTAGTGAGTCTAAAGACTCAGCATGCATATATCGTAAATAACGAGTAAATAATATAATAAAGTTGTATGGGAATAAAATATCATGTCATGAGGCATAATGTGAAAATAACTTGTCATTAGCAATTATAATATGTGCATAAATGACTAAAAATCATAAGTGAAATGCTTGCTCAATCGAGCTCTGTCATAAATAACATGTCATAAATTTTCTGTTGAGAATATGGTCTACGCAAGTGGCCCCTGCACTGAACTGAACTGACCGGTAACTGACGACCGGACTGGTAACTGGCGACCGGGTGAAGTAATGTACGTCTGATAAGACTAATGCCACAGTATACTGGGTGGTACAAACCGAACTGACCGGTAACTGGCGACCGGATAATAAAATGCTCCCATGATAGTGAAATGGCCACAAGCAATACCGCATAAATCTCAAAAATGAATATTTTATATTTTTATGCACGTAATATAATTAAATGGCGTAATTACATATCCTATAATAATTTTACCACATGGATTGGATCGTTGCCATGCTCGCTGCGACCTAAATTTATCATGAAAAATATGCAAATGATTTTCTTGACCAAACTTTGTAATTGAATCCAAAAACGAGACAATTACGCCCAACGGCTCCGTGTTTAATCATGACTCCGTGCCAACCCGAACCAACACCGAACCATTATTTCGTTATGATTAAAATACGCTTGAAATGATGAAATAATGCTCCTAAAATGACAAGGGCCGAAATTTTGGTGAATGGAGGCCAAAACATGAAACGCACTTTCGAGAGTCAATTTGGCACATCGCACCGTAATTTCTCGTACGACCTCTAAAATGATCCGAATCACAAACGGTCAAAAACATGACCTTCCTAACTCAATGAGGCACTGTCCAGGCCAAGGCCATAGGCTAGAAGCCAACCAAGAACTCGAACAAGCCTCTGAACCGAAGCGTCAAGTTGCGGTCCAGAAAATACAGCAGTAGCGCTTGCACTTGCATGCGTCGTTTGCAAGGCTAATGGCCATTGGGGCTTAAACCACAAACCAGAGCCTCTTCCCAACATCCTAAGGTATGGTTTGAACCATGGCTAAGGGCCCTAGGCCAGCCACAATCCAAATCACACCATGAATCAGCCGAGACTCCCACCCGAGAGGCCGACCTGCGCGCGTGGGCTGTTGCAATCGTTCTTGCTGTCATGGGTCGTTCCAGTGGCCATTGATTGGCCATGGCACGATCTAGACATTAAGGGTTATGGTGTGAACCGGGGCTAAGGGCCAGAGGCCAAACAAGGTCCACTCCAAACCACCAAAATCGAAAGGGACATGTGCAGAATTTAAAAGGGGTCGAAGGGGAAAAAGGGGCTATTCTTGCTCTTTTGATTTGCAAACCGATTCACCATGGACCAAGCCTCAAAAGGACAGCATGGTGACGTCTTAGACATGATAGGGGAGTGTTCTAACCATGGCTATAGGCCCCTATGGCAGCCAAGATCAAGAACTCTCTCCCGTGACAGCAACTATAAACTCGAGACTCAAAAGGAAAGCATATGGAGTGTTGCTGTAATATGCGAGTTTCCAGCGGGTATGGGGCTTGAACGAATGGACCAACATGGTCCCAACATGTCCTAATACATGTCTAGATGCAGCCTTGGGAGCCTAGGATCGATCCATATCCTTAAACCATCAAAGCCGTGCAAACCGTGAAGCATGAAATGGAATAAAAAAAACTGTGCAGAATTTTATCAAAAACTGCTGTCATATTTCGGTTTTGGATGGGAAATCATGATCATGTAACGTTTAAAAATCATAATACGACTTGATTGCAGAGCAAATAAAAACATATACATGCCTTGGATTTGTTTGAAACGGAAACAAATCAAACGACGACGCGGCGCGGCGGAGACGGAGTTGCTTCTCTTGTTTTCTTTCTAGTTTTTCTCTCTTGTTTTTCCTCTCTTGAAACTCACGGTTTTTGCACTCTCCCTTCTTCTGAAATTTTCGAAATTATGGGGAGGAGAGTGGCGAGGGAAAATTGAAGGGAAGATACAAGATAAATGGAAATGAAAAAATATTCTTTCTATCTACTAGCTTGAGAGATAGGGAAAATAGAATAATATCAAAGATTTGAGGGGATATTGGGGATGCATGTGGTCGAGTATGAGGTCTACGAGCAAGGGAAAAATATTGCTTAAATAAATTATTTAGTAGAGATTTAAAAGTGGGGAGAATATCTACCTAGGAAAAATTAAGGGAGAGAAAAATAAAGGATGAGTTGTTAACCAAAATCAAATCCTTTTTTTTTCCAAAGGGGTGGCCGATTTTTCTTAGATGAAATAGGGTAAGGAATTTTGCTTATTTAATAATTAATGAGGATTTAAAAATGGTGAAGGGTTATCTCCAAGTAAAAGTTAAGGAAAGAACTAAGGAATTGATTTGTCAAAAATATTTTAAATCTTCTAATGAAGGGGCCGAAATTTTTAAGTGAGATGGAGGTAAAATATTGCTTAAATATTAATTATTGATGATTTAGTGTGATGAAATTATCTCCCAAAAAAATAAATAAGTAAAGGTACTTAAAGAATAATTTGCCTCACTAATAAAAAATCTCTTTTTTTTAAAAAAAAAATATTAAAGGGGAGGGCCGAAATTTTTGAATAAAATGGAGGGGAAATATCTCTTAGATCTTGTATTTTAATTCTTTAGAGTTTTATCTACCCATTAAATATTTTAGTGAATAAATAAATTAGTTTAGGATTGTAATTATCTTGCATGCATGGATAATTCTTTAAATTTTTAAAGATAAATTTACTATCATGTCAAATTATAATTTCTTAATTAAAATAAGTCTAGATTAACATATCTCAATTGGTCACATATTTTATTTTAGACTTTTAATTAAATTATTGAACCTAAAAGAATTTTTTTACTACTTATCTCAAGTTACTTAAATAAATTCTTAAACTTTCTTTTACAATAAATTAACTTATTATTTATCTTAAACAAATTCTAGGAATATTTTATTAACACTAAAATTTATCTCTTTACTCCAACTCCGGTCCGGCCTCACTTATTTAACTAAAAAGGTAGTAATTAAACTACTGCATGAAATAAATAAAATTCAAGAAAAGAATTTAAATACTCATGCAATAAAAATCATTTTAATTTAAATACTAGGAATTATGCATGGCTTAAATACGTAGTCTAATTTACGGGTTCTACAAATATCAGCCAATTATAATTTCTAAAAGGTAGAGTCCAATTGCATCCCTATGCAACCTCCGCGTGTTTTGCCTCACGTTTAATAAGGACCCAATAATATGACGTCGTGTATTTTCGCGTGTCAAACCGACCCATCAATATTGAATTGTAGTAGACGGTCGCTATGAGTTCTCCCAATAATATGAGCCGAAGTCATGGGAGTTCCACTCAATTCACATCATATGTCCAGTGGAAGTCACAGCTTTCCGGCGTCCAGGCCTCCCCAATAATATGAGCCAGACAATGTCCGCGGGTAGCGATCAACATGCAACCAGGCAAGAAAAATTAAACTCTTTTAATTTTTACTTTTACGATTTGATATAAATTTTGAATCATATTCAAAATGAGGGATTTTAATTTTAAAATTGTCTCATCATTTTGATTTAATATCGTGTGCCATGTTTGTATGCTTGCCGGATTCATGCAACTATATTATTTAATAATATACATACATGCATACTACTATATATCACATATATATATATATATATATCATAATATGACATTTCAACAATAAACAAGGATGATCGATCGCCAACACTATTAGATCCATGTGAGCCATACATGGATCCAGGTCCAAAACCTAAGTGCATGTAGGGATGCAAATGCAACTATTACAAGAGCTTCCAGTATTTTACATGTCTTCATCTTGTTCATCAGGCCCACAATCTTTCAGTCTTGATCTCCCACTATTTCTAATAATTACATTTAAATAGTCATGGCACATAAGGGATACATCTCATGGGGTGGGAACGGGCCATAAACCAGGCCCACTTTAATAATATCAAATATTAACAAAACGAATAAAACAGTAAAATATCCTAACATACACCTAACACATTGGTCAAGGCTCTCGATCATCCTTCATACATTTAATATCAAATATTAACATCAATTAATTAAACAAATTTAATTAACTGATAAATCATATATCTAATAATTTATCACTAACCACCACAATTATTAAAGAATTTAATAAATTAAATAAACACATTTATTTAATTTCCAATTAATTCAATAATAATTTATTTATTGTAAAACTCATTTTTACCATAAATAATTAAAATCATATTCTAATTATTTATTTTACAAGAAAATTATTAATTTTACAAAAATTAAACTTTCAAAAGAAAACTTGAACAAATTTTCAAAAATATCAATTTTGCCCAAAAATTTAAAAAATCATAAAATTGCACCCTAGGCCCAAACAACTCAAGCCCATCATCCAGCACGGTTACCGAGACACTCCCGGGCAGCCGTCGACGCTGCCCGACCGTATCGGACAGGTTGGGACCAACCTGTGCGCGCAGCGTGTGCAGCGGCTCGCGCGCGGCCGCTGCGCGCAAATTATTTTTATGGTACTGCAATTTTTTGAAAAATTTTCTTGTGTGGTTATAAACAAATTATTCAATATCAAAACCATACGATTTCGAAAAACCTTGGCTCTGATACCACTGTTGGATCTCGGTTTTCTACACGCCCAGATGCAGCGGAAGTTTTAAAATTTTTATTTTATTTTGACAATCAAAATATATTTGATTGTGCGTTCGTATGGTTTTCTGAATCAAACATTCATAGGATGTAAGGAAATTTTACCTTTAGTGAAATTTTCACCTGGCTCCAACTACACCGGTATTAGCGGACGTAGCTCTTGTTGTAAATCCCTACGAATGTTATTCGATCTCCTTCTTTAAACTTCGAATCAGGTCCACGACCGAATTACTTGTTCCTCTTCTAATTTGCACTAGAAAATCAGAAGATGTTTTGCGTAGAGATAGAACTGGAGAAGAAATCAACTTCTTGCAACATGAAAAATTTTCGAGCTCAGCTTTTTACTCATGGGAAAAGCCGAAAGTTTTCTTGTAAAACTCAAAGAAAGCTTCGAATCCCGGGTATGCAATAAGAATAAATTATTATTATTGTTACTTAATTAATCTAATTAATTAAGTTAACTATATATTCTATTTCCCAAGATGTCCCGAATGAATGCCTTATTGCAATCTCTATTGATTCCCCCGAATGAATGCATTATAATGATAATAAAAAAAATCAATATTATATTTTCTAATCTTTTCTTTACTTAATTAATCTCATTAATTAAGTTAAATAAAGATTCTAAAAATGCATGGCAATCTCATAGCTAATCTCGATTTTATTTTTGCTTTGTGTGCAAGTTTCTAAAATTATATTATCATGAATATTTTCATATTACATAAATCAATACCGTATTTTATACAAAAACTTAATGGACTATATTTTAACTCAATTAAAATATAATTAATTATTAAAGCCCATTTGAACTTTAATAAATTTGCATGATACTCTTACAAGCCCATGATCCATGCTCCCATTACATTAATCTCATCATAATCTCGATCGACGATCCAATATCATCGATGTGACAAATTCAACTTATTTGTTATTATGATGCACACTTTAATTTCGAGATCACCAATGTCTAAATAAGACAGATGTACTCTTTTGGCTGTTTTAACAGTCATGCTCTCGAAATTTCTATAAGCTTTTATAAACTTTATTTCTAAACTTATCGATTGATCATATCAAACTTATTTCTTATAAATCCAACTCATTGAATTTATTATCTCAATGGGAACAAGATAATCCAGTACTTGTGTGACCCTCAATGGTTCAGGGATACAGCTAGCCGTGGGTTCACAACTCTTTGTGATTCAGGATAATTTCCTTTATTTTTGCTTACCCTAGTTAGCCCTAGTCTTTTCATCAACACCTTGATCAAGAATGTTAGAACTCATTTCTGATTGCACCCATCGGATCATGGTAAGAGCGTCTAGTAGCATCGCCCCATGTTCCCCTAGGTATCACTGATAGTGCCTGCAAGAACCAGTCGATTATGATTAGCGTACAGTACGATCCCTTCATCTCATATACCCCGATCGAATCTGCAACCATTGGTTTATCGAGGCTTGCATATCAATTCGATAACTATGTGACACATATAAGAGTGGCATCGCATGTACTATTGGAGAACTCCTTCTCCTACGTACATCACATACTCTGGCCAGAGATTCCACGCACTATTATTTCATCAGATCACATAGGATATCCACACCCGTAGGTGAGCGGTGAATCCCCGACTACAATGCACTGACTCCTATCTGTGTCGCAACTGTACCCAACCTCGCCATCTGATGACTCTCCTGGAGCCAGTAAACGAATCAAAGCACAGCTCTAGCATATAGAGCCTCAGTGTTGTCTCGGGTCGTAAGGACTAATGGTGTACAATCATAACCAGGACTTATCCTCTCGATGAATGATAACTACTTGGAAAGTCCGAGGGAGGGTTGTTCGGTATAATCATCATATGACTACACATCTGAATGTTTGGACATCTCTATACCCTTACCAAGAAACGCGGTATACCACATCACAGATGCTAGTCTCGAGCTCAAGCGACCTTTATCCATGTTTTAGGCGGCTGAATCGACTAGGAACGAATTTAGATTACACAGTGTTTACAAATGAGTTTCAACATCGAATTACGATTCATTTGTATTAAAGTATAATCAAGGACTTTATCTATGCTTATTGCATGGGTATACAGATAAAGTAAACTGAAACCATGAAAAATTAAATTATATTAAAATAAAGATTGTTTATCACACTTGAGTCAATAAAATCCCTAGCCAACCGTTGGCTTGCAGGGCATCTACTCTAATAATAAATCCATCATCAAGGCAACTGCCATCTTTAACTGAACACCAATGATGATCTGGTGCAGCGGAAACAAGCAAACTAAACTCAATTGAGAGCATGGTTTGAAGAAACGGGAACGGAACGGTTCTTCCAACCATGCTCTCAATTGAGTTTAGGAACGACGTTCCGGAACCGGAACGCAAGCAACCTTGACGAGGTTCTGGGGTGTGTAGGTTGATGGCTTGTATCGGCGTTTCATATACCGAAAACGGGGATTTAACGACGGAACGGAACGGGACACGCAGTGTGAGGCCCGAGGCCGAAGAGGGCGGGGGGTGATCGTCGGTGCCATGAAGTTGCACAGAGGGAACATGAATGAACCGATCTTACACCGGAAGGAGAGGGATTCCAAGACTGTTCAATGTAATGGACTGTACAGTTGAAGAGGGCTTAAAATATTTGATATGTACTACTCATACCACGAAGGTGCATCTTCTTTTCGGTAGCTCATCACATATGAATTTCAAAGTTAAGCATGCTTGATTTGGGGAAATTCTGGTATGGGTGACCATCTGGGAAGTTTCCTAGGGTGCGTGTGAGTGAGGACATAAGCACGCTGGAAAGACTCGTCTTGGTACAGTGAGGACAGTCGTCGAATCTGGGGCTCTACAATTTGTATCAGAGCCGACCTCTCCTAGTACGGTGTGGGTTCGGGGACGAACCAAGCAGAAGCTGGTGGGCATGTGAGGCCCGGGGCCGAAGAGGGCGGGGGGTGATCGCCGGTGCCATGAGGTTGCACGGACAATGAGTGGCTTCTGGTAGGCTTCTAGACGGATGGAACATGAATGAACCGATCTTACATCGGAAGGAGAGGGATTCCGAGACTGTTCAATGTAATGGACTGTATAGTTGAAGAGGGCTTAAAAGATTTGATATGTACTACTCATACCACGAAGTTGCATCTTCTTTTCGGTAGCTCATCACATAAAAACTCCAAATTTAAGCGTGTTTGATTTGGGGTAATTTTGGGATGGGTGACCTCCTGGGAAGTTTCCTAGGGTGCGTGTGAGTGAAGACATAAGCACGCTGGAAAGACTCGTCTTGGTACAGTGAGGACAGTCGTCGAATCTGGGGCTCTACACGCGGAACGGCACGAAACGGAACGGAAGGGATTTGTACAGCTGCAACTAGAACAAAAAATCTCTGTGTAATTTTGAGCACATGCATTGTAGGTCCTAATGCCCGTATCTTTGCTTTCTAGTACAAATAATGCAATTTTGAGCACATGCATTGTGTGGCTCTTTCGACAGTTCACGGTTGCATGATGCTCCAAATAGTAGACATGCAATCATGCGTTGTTGGACCTAAAGCACGTATCTTTCCTATAGATACATTGAATTTTTCTCAAAACAATTAAAAGATTGCAGCTGGTGCCTGGTAGCTTTCTCCTTTTGATAACTTTCATCTCTCCGCCAGCATAAAAACAGCTTCGCCTCTATTGGAAGCTGCTCCGGCAGAAAAATGCAACTGCCCAGAAAAGTTCAACTTCTCCACGTAACGTTTCGAGACGCGAACATACAAAGGCTTCACCATTTTCATGTACTTTTGCACCACTTCTTTTGTCAATTTTCTGTTTCCTGAGGTTGCTGTTGAATTACAATATTATTGATTATTTCTTCGTTCATTTGCTGCCATGGTTACTCTTTGAGCTATTATCTCTGGTAAATAAAAAGACAAAAAACATTCTTACTTCCTCAGCTTTACACAGCAGGGACAATCTTGCATCGCCGCCACCGTACACCGCCGGTTATAGGTAAGACAACCACTAACTTTAAGTTTTTTTAGTTTATACAACTCAATTTGTTTATTTTAAATTATTGTCTGAAATTTTAGACTTCGTATTTCGTATTGTTATTGACTATCCTATTTTTCTTCACTTTGCCTGAATATATATGGTCTAGTTCATATTGAATTTTGGGTTTTGTGTGTACGTGTATATATATTTGTGTGTGTGTTTGTTGGGCTTAATGTTCATACAAAATGGTAGTGAATAAATTACTACAGTTTTATTTTTGCTTAATTCGAATATCTTTCGTTAGATTTGTGTGAATATATGTAGTTGGACTTGAAATATATATAAATTATAGTGAATTTATTACTTAATTATGTGTACATGATTATATTTTCTAAAATATAATATAAATATTATATCATCTAAATTGAATCAACGACTTTTATTAATAATAGTTTGGCTCAAATATTAATGCAACTATAAATTTGTATTATATAATTGTTAAAAACATATTCAAACATTCCTGAAAAAGAGAAAAAAAAACAACCAATTTTTTTCTACTTATATTTTTGTGCATTTAAATAAATATATACATTATTATATATTTGGTTTATTATTTTAAAATGCAAATCAGTTACACTTTTTTTTTGATACAATTTATCAATTTCTTTATTTTAAAGTGCAAATCAGTAAATCTTATGAACAATGGCTCCAAAACTCGATATTGGTTGGGAGTTTGGTAAATCCATCGGAGGTGATAGAAAGACAATACAATGCAAACTTTGTGAAAAAATTATAACTGGTGGAATTACAAGATTAAAGCAACATATTGCTCATGTTGCTGGAAATGTTGAGTCATGCACTAAAGCTCCAAAAGAAATATCATTGATGTTCCGGAAACATCTTCAAGATACTAAGAACGAGAGAAATTTAATCAAAAAAAAGAAAGAAATTGCTATTAATGCAACTCAACAGAGCATACATGGACTTGATAATTGCAGTGACAGTGGAGATGATGATAAATTTGATAATACCTATGAAGAAACTTTACAAGATATGGAAAATAAGGTATTGCGAAAAGCAATGAAAGAAAGTCGTAGAACAAGAGCATTTGAGGAAGATATGCAAAACCGATATGGTTCAGGTAAATAATTATTTTATTTTTATAGTTGATGCATATCCGATATGGTTCAAAATTAATGTATCATTTTAAAAACTTATTTTTAATGGAGTAATATAAAAATTCTGATTGGATTATATTATTTAATTTCAGGAAATGTTGGTGGTAATTCATCATCACCAAGTGCAAATCCCAATTTAAGAAAACATATGACTCGTAGCTTTAGCGTACGAGAGGGAGCTCAGTTACCATCGAAAGGGATTGATTCTTACATGTTTTCATCAAAACGAAAGAGTATAAAAAATTGGTTTGCTCCTGAAAAGGTCAAAGATGTTGGGAAGGCTATTTCAAAATGGTTTATATACAATGCAATTCCATTTAATGCAGCAGATAGTGGTCCATACTACCAAGCAATGATTAATGCCATCGCAGATGTTAGACCTGGAGTACAAGGTCCTTCGGGACGTCAAATAGGTGGTGTTTTCCTGGAAGAGGAGGTAGAAGATATCACTATATATTTGAATACATTAAAATCCAAATGGTCAAAATATGGATGTACAATAATGTGTGATGGTTGGAGCACACGCAACAAGCATCCTATCATTAATTTTATGATATACTGCGATCGCAACATGATATTTCATAGTTCAGTGGATTGCACAAACAAAAGAAAGACAACCGATTTTATATTATCTCTTTTGAATAATGTTATTGACGATATTGGAGAAGAAAATGTTGTACATGTGGTTACAGATAGTGAAAGTGCAAACAAAGCTGCTGGACAAAAATTGATGATTGAAAAACCTCACATGTTTTGGCCACCTTGTGCTTGCACACTGTATTGATCTTATGCTTGAAGATATTGGTAAGATGACAAAGGTAAAGAGGTGTATTGATAAAGCAAAGCAAATAACAAGTTTTATATACAATAGTGACAAAATCGTGAACTTAATGAAAATCTACACAAATGATCGTGAATTGTTGAGATCTGGAATCACTCGCTTTGCTACTGAATTTATTTTTTTAGAAAGTCTCGTCCGGTTTTGTCAAGATTTGAAGAGATTGTGCACTTCAGTTGAGTGGCATGAGTACAACAATACAAGCAAGAGAAGAAAAGATGTCGAAAGAATTACAGCGATCATTTTGGACACAAAATTTTGGAAGTCGGCTCGTGATATATGCACATCAATGGAACCTCTCGTCAAAGTTTTGAAGTTGGTTGATCAAGACAATAAGCCAACACTATCGATTATATATGAAGCAATTGATAAAGCTAAATTATCTATAAAAGAAAGTGTGAAAGACTGGCAATTGTACTGGGATGTGATTGATGAGCGTTGGTATAATCAATTACACCAACACCTATATGCTGCAGGTAAAATTAGATTATATTTACAAAAAAATAAATCCATTGTTGTGGTTATCGTTATATAATTTTATATTTGTGTGTTTTTAGCATATTTTCTCAATCCAATGCTCCAATATTCTGGAACCTGTGTTTACACTGATGAAGTAAGACGAGGATTGAAGACAGTAATCAAAAGACTAGAGCCCGATTTAAATACACAAGCAGCAATGATTAATGAGATATGATATTTATAAGTTCTGCTTAACATATGTTATATCCAGTATACTATAGTTTTTATCAAACATTTTTCACAGATTAAATTGTTTACTGAACAAATTGTAGAGTTTGGATCCCCACTTGCAAAAATGGCGGTTAAAAAAGTCTTCCAGGTTTGAATTTCTTTATGTTTTTTCATAGATATTAAAGTTATACAATATATATCATATGTTTCATTTCTCAGCTGAAGGTGGAATGATTATGGTGAAGAAGCTCCCCACCTAAGAAAACTTGCAATTAAAGTTCTTAGTCAAACATGTTCATCTTCTGGTTGTGATAGAAATTGGAGCACATGGTCTTTAATACATACTAAGCTTCGCAATCATTTGGCGATTGAAAAACTGCATAAATTGGTATATGTCCATTACAATATGCGGTTAAGAGTACGAAATTTGATGCAAAAAAGTGGAGATGATGATTACTATAGTCCTATAGATCTCGATCACATATTCAAAGATGATGATATTTTAAATGAATGGACTAGAGATAATGAACCCTCTGGGTTGCAAGACGATGACTTAGAATGGTTAGATCAAGGTCATGAAATATCAAATGCCCAAGAGAGCCACAAGAACAAAAACAATGAGGGCACCTCAAGATTATAAAAAGGAAAAGGAATCATATTAAATGAAAGTGATGAAACTGACAATGATGATAGTGGTAATGGGAACAATCGGGAAAGTGGAAAAAAACATGGAGATGCTGATCAAGCATGTCAAGATGATCAATATGATACTGGCATGTCATGGGCACGGGGGAAAGAGAATTATTTTGCAACACAAGACACTAATCATGGATATCGTCCTGGGATAGAAGAACGTCTCTTTTTAGCAAGTTTGACAGGGTTCTCGAGTGCTGAAGATGATGAAAATTTTAGTGGATCTTCAGATTCATATATGCGTGTTGAAGAGAAATAAAAAATTTGGGCTTGGGGGGTCACCATCAATTTCAGTTTGGTGATGATTCGAGAAATTACCATTGGAGCTCTCAAGACTTTGGTCTTGGTGCCATTTGATATAATGAACCAGACTTTGGGTATTCTCATGATTATAGCACAAGACATGATGATATATCATCTCATGATTATGGATCGTCTCAATACACCGGTTATAGGAATAATCAATTTGAGAGATTTTCTAATAGTGGCCGAAATAGATATCATAATCCTCAAGCACTAGCAGCCACTGGTATTAGACATGATGGTCATGGTTCTATATCTTCAAGTGAGGCCAGTAATTCTTTTAGACATCAAGAATTTGGAGACTACCATCGTCGTGACGATACATTATTAAATTCTCCCTCATTACACCATATACATTCAGTTTCAAATCCACTATTCAATGCATATCCACTAGGACAATTTAACACTGGTTTATATCAGCAACCATATGGTGGAGATAAATTTTCTCAACTGAATCCCGAAGAAGAATACACTAATGATTTTTTTCCTCCACGTCATTCTTCATGGTATTAGTCTCGATGATATAACATTTACAGGTACTTTTTTATATAAATGTTTTTTTTCATCAACTTATATTTCATTTCTCATTGTTATTTTATTATCATATGATATGAATAATTTAATAAGCTTAATATTAATTTCACTAGGAACATTGGAATGTGAGATGGTGAATCTTGAGTCTTCTTCCCACTGCATCCATCAATGAAAGACTAATAAAGAAGAGACCGCAAGTCAACTATTTCGATTGACAAATTTTCATTACAAAGTGTGAAAAAAACTAAGTTAATTATAAAATATTTCTACTTTAATTGATGTTAAATAATTTGTAACATCACTTTATATGAGATTTGAGGCTTATTATTAGTCCATCACTCTAAATTGATTCAAATTTGTGCGAGCTTATATATATCCAATCGAAAATATTTTAAAGTTTTAATTAATTAAATACAAATAATTTTTAATAGTATATTTAATTTTTGATATGGTTGGAAATATTTTAAATATAATGACGATATAAATTGTGTTCAATAAATTGTTAATAAAATTTTAAAAATATTTTAATTTCTTACTTACATAAAATAATCTATTTAAATGATATTTATTTTAATTTTCATATTTCTAAATATTTTCCAAAATTTTTAATTTTTATATATTTATAATATTTTTTAAAATACCCGTTCCGCGAAATTTCATTGTAGCTGGAACGGTAGCATCCGTTCCGATCTCCGCGACCACGACAGCGAACCATGATTGAGAGAATATTATCAAATTGAAATATTATTAATGCTGAAATAATGTTTTAACACATGTGATGCTTAAATAAACCACCAATCCTAGTCCTACAGAATAATAATACTGATCCTAATACCTAAGGACAAGGGAGGTCTGGGATTGTGAAACATCTATTTACGGAATAAGGCGCTTCTTGGAAAATGGTGGTGGAGAGGTTCGGTGGAAAGGGAGACTATGTAGAAAAAAGTGATTATCAGCATATATGGTGTTCAAGATAATGGATGGGACTTGGGGTTGGTGGGGAATACGACCTTCCGAAGTCCTTGGAAATGTATTCCTCGATCTTACCCGGCTTTTTATCAGTTGGTTAGGAGGGTACTCAAAGAGGATAATATCATTCGGTTTTGGGAGGATGAGTGGGTAGGGGGGTCTTGTTTAAAGATCGTTTTCCTTCATTATTTCAGATTTTTACTCTAACTAACAAACCAGACCTTAGCTTTGTTGATGTTGTCACCAGCAGCGTTAATTATCTTATCCAATGGGATGTTTATTTTAGAAGGGATTTTAATGAGAGAGAAGAAAGTGAGTTCACAGTTCTTTTAGGGGTCCTACAGGACGTTCGTTTGGAGTGGGGTGTTTAGGACTATAGGAGTTGGTTGGGGGACTCATCAGGGTTGTTTTCTGTTAAATCCTTTTATAATTCTTTTTTTTTTTTTCAGACCTCTATTTCTAATTCATTCACATACTGTCACAACATTTGGAAAGTACATTTCCCACCGAAGGTTCAAATTTTTTCGTTGATTGTGGCTTTGGGGAAGTTACAAACTTGCGACTCTGTGCAAAGAAGATGGTCGGCCTGTGTCTTAGGCCCACAATGGTGTTGTTTGTGTCGAAGAAAAGAGGAAAGTCAGGATCATTTACTACTACATTGTTCATTTTCATCCAACATTTGGCTAAAGTCATTAAAAGAGGTGGATGTGGTGTGGGCGTTCCCGGAAAAGGCGCAAGATATGTTTATTATGGAACCGAGATTGCAAACAGGGAGACAACATCTTAGGTTGTAGTATATGATTGTTCATTGTATATTCTGGTCCATTTGGTTGGAATGGAATACAAGAATTTATGAAGAGAAGTCGGAGTCAGTCGACGAAGTTTGGGATAAAATAAAATTCAGAGTTGCGAGTTGGTCGACGATAGTGCCAGAATATAAACTTCTTTGTATCTCAGATTTGGTTAGGGATTGGAAATTTGCGTGGTCATGATTATGGCATTGTAATTTTGGTTTTATTTACTTTTTATAGGGCGGATTTCCTATCCGCGTAATGTAATCACTAATTATCATTTAATAAAATTTGTTTCCTATTAAAAAAATAATACTGATCCTAATATGATCAAAATACTAAGAATCCTATTATAACTAAATTACTAGTGCCAATGAAATTAAAATACTAAGAATCCTAATGTAACTAAACAGCTTAAAAATTCTAAAAATAATAAATAAAAAACTGTGCTGCATGATCCATTAAAGCCTGAAATTTTGGTCCATATAATGTTATAACTCCAAACCGCATCATTATAAGAACTAAATTGAACCCCCCCCTCCATAAAAAAAACCTTAACAGTACAGAAAAAACACGAAAATTTAGTAATAATAAGAAAAACAGATGGTGGTTGCCATCATTTGGCAATAAATGGACTTGAAAATATAATGAAAAATTTGCTGTCACACGCCATCAAGCAATTCTTTACCATGAAGAAAAGAGAATACATTTAATGGGTGGTGAATATGATTATTAGGGAAATATAAAATTTCGAGATTAAAATGCATCATACACATAGACTAGCACACACAAAAAGCTACCTGTAGAAGCAACACAATGTTGTCTACTTCATATGTACAAGCCGGAACATAGACTGCAAATAACTCAGGAAGTCCACTATTACACAAGTAACCATGGCCTCCACATAATTTTCGACATTCTTCAATACCATCCTGCGATCAAAAGTAGATTAATGAAAGGATTTGATCAAAACTCAGTAAACATGAATTTTCACATTAATGGCACAAGGATAAATTTACTTCAACAGAATCTTCATATTGTGCATACCAACCACGGCAAAGTCGTAAAAGAAAACAGATAACCTACTGTAAACAAGTAAGAATTAAGGATGGAACAACACTCACACATGAAAATACAAGGGTAGAAAGATGAAATATGTTTTACTTTCGGCAGTGGCTGTAGTAGTCAAGGAATTCAACCCCGCAGTACAGGCATGAGCTTGGGGTAGTGTTGAAAAATCATTTGCTTGCAATCTTTGGGTAACATCAGTGTACAAGGGTAGAAAGATGAAATATGTACAGCCATTTAAGCCATTCCCCAACAAATCTAAAGGCATAAGCAGAAGCCAGCAAAGGGAAAAGTTTACTCTGCTATGTTCTATAGTCAATAACCTAAAAAAAAGGTGTCAAATCAGTCAATGAAAATAAAAGATCAGTGGTATAATCACTAAAACTAATACATGTAATATCAAGGTTTAAAAAGCATAAAATTAATCGGTGAACCTGAACATCAATAAGCATCACATGGATCTACTTAGCAAAAGTGAAATCAGACACTAACAACCATGAAAGGATCGATAAGCAAGACATAATAATTTTATTCAATGCTTCAAAGTTAATGAAATACAACCTGATGTTTCAGAATATATAGAAGACTTCTACAACTAAAAATATAAGATATCAATATAATCTCAATCTTAAAATTAAAATAACGAGATAAACCAAGCAACTTGTCCTAACAATCTTATCAACACTTACCCTCAAACTGGAATGCTCATGTTATACATTCCTAGCTCGTCAACAATTTTTTCGAACAAGGGTCTGAATAGGCCTTTTGTTAGGGCATCCACAGTTTGTTCTGATGTTAGGACATACGTTATGTTAATTGTTCCTTCATCAATCTTCTCTTTTATAAAATTCTCATCAACTTCAATGTGTTCAGTACAATCATGATGTAATAGTTTCAGTGGCATCCTTGTATTCATTCTCAGCTCTTCAAGCAACATTCTCAGCCATAAGGCTTCACACACACCACGGGCTACTGGCCTTAATTCAGTTTCAGCACTGCTTCTTGTTACTACTGGTTGCTTACTCTTCCAAGTTACCAAATTTCCCTCAGACAGAAGAACAATATCCTGATATGGATATTCTATCACTTACTGATCCGGCCTAATCTGCATCAGTAAGCATCTCAATGTTTCTGGTTTCTTTTTTCTTGAAGAAAAGTCCTTTATTGGTGTCCCCTTTAGATACTTTAAAATTCGACAGACGGTTGCCATGTGCTCGTCTGACTGAGCATGCATAAACTATTTTACACAACTCATAGAAAAGTTTATGTTTGATCTAGTACAATATCCTGATATGGATATTCTATCACTTACTGATCCGGCCTAATCTGCATCAGTAAGCATCTCAATGTTTCTGGTTTCTTTTTTCTTGAAGAAAAGTCCTTTATTGGTGTCCCCTTTAGATACTTTAACATTCGACAGACGGTTGCCATGTGCTAGTCTGACTGAGCATGCATAAACTATTTTACACAACTCATAGAAAAGGTTATGTTTGATCTAGTACAAGCACCGCCTATGCATGAGGCAGGTGTTTTAGGCGGTCCAACCTATACGGCAATGGGGAGGCAAATCGATGCGGCGAACAATCGGGTCGAGGCGGGGCGAGGCTGCGGGATAGGCGGGCAAGGTGGTGAGCAGGCGGGCGAGGCAAGCAGTCAAGATTTTTAAGTTGTAGTCAACAATTTTAAAAACCTCGTCAAATGCAACTAATTTTAAATATTAAAACCCTAGCACACATCACTTTCTTTATTTTATTTTTGGTTTTCACTCTCAACTCTTACCTCTCAACCACCACACACAATCCGCCCACCGCCACCCGCCGCCGCCCGTTTTTTGGTTTTCACATTATCTAGATGATATTATATTTTGTGATTAAACATTATTTAATTTCACATTTTATATAAAAATGATTATATTGTATGATTATCTATTAAAAAATTACTTTAAAAAATTCAACCGCCTAGGCGGCCGAGGCGGTGCCCTGGCGGTAGGCGGTCACCGACCGCCCTGCCACCGCCTCCCGCCATTTACAACCTTGAGCACAAGCAAGGTAAATTAGTTTCCCTACTAGTCGTTAATATCTTTCTTTCTCCACAGGAGTTCCGCTCACCGTTTCTCCTAACTTCTGATTTGGATCCATGGGTGTATCGATCAGTTTAGAACATAGCATTCATGTCTCATTCAGAAGATCCAACACATACTTCCATTGAGAGGCTAGTAGGAGAGATGCTGGCTGCTAGCATCATTCAACCCAATATAAGTCCTTATTTGAGCCCAGTAATTTTTTATTTATTTATAAGAAAATATATTATATTAATCAATAAAATTAATTATAAAAGCGATCCAGAAGTCCATAAAACGAAGTGAGATCTATAGCCAAAATAGATTAACATTATACTAGACCCCAATTCATATATATATTTGAGACCGAGAACGATTTGAACTCTACATTGCTCCAACTCCAGCATGAAACCCTGAATTTAATCTTGTCCTAACACTTCTCAGTCGAGTCTTCTTTATCTTCAAAGATCATCCTATTCCTCTCCATCCACACGAACCAACTCAAATAGTGAACCACGACATCCCAAAAATTATGTACCTCCTCACCAAATCCCGTTTGAGATCCGCCACAAATAAATCCCAAGTTGATCTCGGAGATACCCAAATCAAGTCGAACTCCACCAATGCTTTAAACCAAAGACAGCGTGAAAAATGATAATGGATGATCAAATAGTCCTGAGCCTATACCTCTTGCTGACATAAGACACACCAATTTTGACAAAGAGAACAAGAAGGAAACCTTTCTTGCAACATCTCAGACGATGGTAATTTCCCAAGCACTGCAATCTACAAGAATACTTGCACCTTGGAAGGAATAGGCACTTTCCAAGTTGCTTGATAAAGCGAAAAAGAGGGATACTAGGAAGATGAAATGAAATCATCGAAGAAAGATTTCACGAAAACTGCTTTAAAGAATCCCAAACCTATTCCTTAATGTCTTCCGCTCCATCGATCAATCTAACCCTATCTAAAAATTCGATCAAAGAACCTTACTCAATTGCCTTCTCATCCTCGAGATCCCGCCAAAAATAAAAATTCCAAGAAAAGTAGAAAGGTTGAATGAAGAATTGAATCGTGCAAAGTAAGAAATAAGATAATTATTGACCGTCGAAATCTGGAATAAAGACGGGTAAAGATCTTGAAAAAAGAAATTCCCCACCATATGTCTTCTCAAAACCTACTCTTAACTCCCACCTTAACCACCGCTCTCGCTGACTGAAGAAAAGCCGGATAGATTCTGGAGATAAATTTCCATGGGCTTCTGAAGGTAACGCTTCTTGCAATGCCCGCGTCTCACTTTTTTTCTTGTGTCCTATATTTGCTAACAATCTTCTTCTATAACGACATCCCCTCACTAGAAAATCTCCACAACCATTTCCATAGTAAATCCATGTTACTCAGACAAATATTACCGATATACAAAACTCGTCGCTCTTTTGGTCTATAAACTTGATCCCAAGCCACTCAATGACCATGGTGATCCCCATCTCCTCCATCCCACACAAAATCTCTCACGATCTTCTCCATGGCTTCCGCTACACCCTGGGGGATCTTAAAAAAAGACATGAAATACATTGGCAACGCATTCAACATTGCAAAAATCAAAGTCGATATTCCTCTCTAGATAAAAAAAGCTTTCTTCCAACTTGTACTGTCTCCCAAAAAGAGACCTTCAAAGGATTCCCGCCCAAAGGAACCCCTAAATATCTCAAAGGCCAAGACTCCTTCCCACAACAAATTTCACAAGCTAAATTGTCAACATCCTCTGCTTCACAATTGATCCCCAATAAAGGAGTTTTTCCAAATGGATCTTTAGCCCCGACATCTCACAAAAAGAGTGTAAAATCTCAGCCAGAAACCTCATATGACTCTTGTTCTTCACAAAAAATATCATACGTGAACTGAATATGAGAAATTTTCACCCTCTCTCTGCCTGCTACCCAACCTCTACAAAGGTCCATCTCTTTTGTCTTGTCAACCAATCTACACAACACATCCACCACCAAATTAAAGTGGAAGCATGCCCATAATTGTCAATCGCGCATAGCGCCCTGCAGCGCAAAGGGTGCCCGTGTAGCGTAGCGAGGGTTTTTTGAAAGTAAAGCACCACAAGTATATAAATATATAATACATAGCATATAGTAACATCAATTCAAAAACCTTAATATCCAGCATAATATTCCATCAAATTTAATTGTAAAATACTAAAACCTGAAATTATTTTAAGTTCACAAAAATAAAGCAAGAAATGTAGAAAAATATAATTTCCCCCTGCCGTTGAATGACCCTGAGTAGGAGAAGTCGGCTAAGAAAGAGAAGGAGAAGGATTAATAGGGCTCGATGCAGAATCTGACGAAAGAGGGAGAAATTTGGGTCGTTTGGTCACACGACGGTGAGGCAGGGGGAAAGACCCCATGTATATTCCAAAGCATTTATAAGTATGAAGTTTGGAACGTTCTCCTCGTCATCAAGGATGAGGGAAGGAACTAATTTTTTCTTTGGAAAGAAAGATGGTGCTTCGAAGAATGTGACATCCCCATAATCAATGTACTTTTTCTGATCAACAAAATAACAGCGAT
The DNA here is from genome assembly GCF_012295235.1 of Primulina huaijiensis. Classification (NCBI taxonomy): domain Eukaryota; kingdom Viridiplantae; phylum Streptophyta; class Magnoliopsida; order Lamiales; family Gesneriaceae; genus Primulina; species Primulina huaijiensis. The sequence continues at coordinate 13,354,093 of NC_133314.1, read as the reverse complement.
AACCCTTTTGAGTATAAGAGTATCCCAAAAATATACACTTGTGTGACAAAAGATCAATTTTACTACGATTTTGGTCATGAATATGTAAAAAAATAGAGCGGCCAAAGACTCTAAGATCTAAAGAGGAGGACAACCTATGTTCAGTATAGAACTGATGAAGACAATCAAGAGGAGATTGAAAGTTTAGGACACAGACAATCTATTTATCAAACAACATTTCGATAGAAAAGCATCCCCAAAAAAACATTTAAGAACATGTGATGTGAACAAAAGAGCATGTCCTACTTCAAATAAATGATGATTTTTTCTTTCTAAAATTACGTTCCGTTGAGGTGTATTAACACAAGAACTTTGATGAATGAGACCATTGTCGATCAAGTTGTCAAGTATCGAGTTAAAAATCCAATTCTGCTATCAGTGGAAATTTTCAAGTATCGAGTTAAAAAGTCAGTTCCATTATCATTATTCAGTACATTGAATTTTGTGTTGATAATGGAAAAGAAGGATAAAAAATTTGTGCAGCCTCCAATTTTTCTCTTAAAAGATACACCCAACACACATGAGTATGATAATCAGTAAAGTAATAAACCATCGTCGATTAGAAGTAGTACACACTCGAAAAGGTCCCCAAATATCACTATGAATTAAAGCAAAATGTTTAGAAGACTTGTATGAATGGGAAAGGAAATGAACAAGTGCATGTTTTGCTTATTGACAAATTTCACATTGAAATGAATCATTTTATTTCAAAATAGATAAGGAAATAAACGTCGTAAATACAAGAAATATGGATGCCCAGGTCCAGAATGCAAAAAGAAAATATGTTGTTTGTGAGAAAGAGAGGAATTCCCCACTGTCGCCTTAACATGGTGACTCACGATAGATCCATCCCGAAAGTAGTAGAGTCCAGAGATCACATCAGCACTGTCAATCCTCTTCCCCAAGATCCAGTGCTGAAAAATACAAGTAGATGGTCTGAAATAAAAAAGACAATTCAAATCCCTCGTGAGTTTGCTAATGGAAAGTAAATTGCATGATATGTTTGGCACATGTAGACATCCTTAAGAACAAATGAGCGGCTGAGCAGTGCCTACACCTTGGACATGAGTATCGGACTCATCGGCAATTTCAACCTTTTGAAAACTCGTAACGGGAATATATGATGAAAAAATTTCTTACTCGATGACATTTTGGCCCAAAGCCCCATAAAAAATAATCCAAGTTTCACCTCTTGTAGTCAGGTCACTAATGGCGGCGAATTTGGTACCTTTGTCAGCAAAGTTCGAAGATCCAGTCGTGCTTGAAAGAAGTTGGCAAACTTGCTCCATCTGTGCCTTTGAAAAAACTACATCAGATTTATTTTCATCTACTTCCGAGTTGGCAGAAGCTTGAAGACCCCTTTTTTGCGATTTCTGAACATGTTTGGAACCCAATTCGCCGGTTTACCATGTATTTTCCAGCAAGTCTCAATAGTGATATGGTATCTCGCAGCATTCATGCCAAGGTTTGCCATTTTTCATATGGGAGTTGGGACAAATTTCTGGAGTGCATGTCACAAGTGCCGTATTTTCTGTAGATGGTAATGTATGAAGCATCGCCCTCTTTCTGTTTTCCCCTCTTTGACCCTCTGCAATTACCTTCTTCAACCGTAAAATATGGGAACAAACCACATCCAATGCTCGATCGAGTTCGGTGAGAAAATCATACACCTGTTCTTAGCCAACATCCTGCGATCAAGGACTCTGTCGTCTGGATCTTTCCATTTGCAAACAATGAACAAATCCATTTCATGCCAAAGTTTCTTGAGGGCAGTAAAATATTGGGTGACTGTGCCATCCCCTTGTTTCAAGTTTCTATCTGATTTCGCAGTTCAAACACTTGAGAAGAGTCTTCAAGATCAGAGTATGCAAAAGTCACAACATCCCAATTATTCATAGTCGTGAGAAGGAAAAGATAAGTTTGGCAAATTTTTTCTTCCATAGAATTTATAAGCCATGCCATTACTATAATTTTGAACGTCCCAATTTTGATAAGTGGGATCAGAGGCAGAAGGCGGCAAAATTAACGCATAAGATACCCAAATTTCCCTTTGCCTCAAATCACCAATTGAAAGGAAAGAGACCATTAAAGGAAATTTTTGTCGTTGAGTTTGTGATTCGTAATTTTAAGGGATGTAGATTCAAATTTCAAAGGTAGCAGTGGGACTAATAGATTAATAGTGGGCTTCGGTCCAGAGACCGTGGAGGATTTCTCCGATTAAGGAGTCTCATACATCCCGAAAAAGGCCATTTTGACCGTCGGTTACAACCTATAATAGCTCTCTGATACCATAAAAGCTAATAACTATGAAAGGACAGATAAGCAAGACATAATAATTTTATTCAATGCTTCCAAGTTAATTAACTATAAACTGATGTTTCATAATATATAAAAGACTTCGACAACTAAAAATATAAGATATCTATTTAATCTTATTCTTAAAATTAAAATAAAGAGATAAACCAAGCTACTTGTCCTAACAATCTTATCAACAGACACATACATTGATCCACATTCAATGATACAAATGTTTCAGTCCAAACTCCAAATGCTGATACGGTATGTTTTCTCCAATCATAGAAAAAGGTACATGTTACAACTACCACATTATGAAATAACTCAGCACAAAAGAACAGATTATTCTCATACCTGAGTTTCAGGTTCACCATTTTGTAAGCCAAATTGTCTTCGTACAGCGCTATATCTTGTTGCAATATAAACAGCCTTTGATAAAGCATAAGATGCATCCACTACAATTGTTTGTCGAACATATACCATAGTCCCATAAACTAGCTATCTTGGGACATCAGATTGCTTATATTTGGCCTCTCTTGTAACCTGTGAAACCCTGACAGATACAAAAGAAGAAGTTAAACCTACTTTTTTAAGAATGCAAATATGGAAGTTCGCTCATGTTCTCTTAAAAAGTTACATAAGTAGTGGTGTGTGGTGAACAAATGGGTCGTGTTTAGAAACGAAATGCATGTCAAAAAGAGGAGAGTTGAATACAGTGAGGTTGATCCAAACCTTATGCCATCCAGACTCTATTCTCTAAAAGATAGACACACATTTATGACTCGATCAAATTTTGATCCATCCAGATAACAAAGGAATTCTAACAACATACGTGACTAGCCAAACCTGCACATATTGTTCTTTCTTGAATCGTGGTAAGAGAGTGCATGATATTAAGATATAAAAGTACCATTAGATATCTGAGACAAAACATATAACGAGACCAGCGTCGAAACACTAACAATCATAATTATATTTCCCAAAAGTTGAGAATTTTCTACTTTATTTTCACGCTGAATTTATCGCTTTAATCATGGCATCAGGCATTTTACCAGAATCCCCTTAACAAATAATGTCAAAATAAAAACCTGACATGCACTACGCTTCCACCTGCTGAAAGAATTTCTCATTTTACGTGACTATCGGCATCACTTGACCGTTGCTCATGTAGAAAATTCATAACAGAATTAAACCAGTCTGACCAGATAAATAGATTTCACAGCATTTTATGAATAACGAAGTTGCAAAAGGAAGGTGTTCTACCACATCAACATTTGATTTCCCGGAATGCAAAGATGCTCAAATATCAATACAATGTTGTCCATGGTGTTGTATGCTCCATTACCAAACTTCATGCCAATATCTCCAACAGTTATTCCTGGAAGAGGTGTATGGTCTTCCAAGTTCCGTAGTTGGACGATAAATCCTATAACATATGAGTTAGTATGCAACATTATGAAGGAAGAAAACATAATATACACCCACACATGGGGTATCATGTACTCACTGTGCACCCCATGGTCTCCACCATCAGTGATGAGCCGAGCATAAACAACAGCATGAGTTGAAACTTTACCCAGTCCACCAGGCCACCACTATAAGAATATAAACAATAAACGAAGATGTGATTGCAGAAATTTAATGACTTAAAAGAGAATACAAAACACTGTAACATTGACTGCATGTAGAGATTTCAAAAGCAAAAAATACAAGCACTACAATATCACAAACATCCGAACAAACAATGTCCACCAATTACAGATTAAGAGAGAGAAAACACTTAGATCTGGTCAAAAAATGTTAATTTGCTTGATGTCAATGTGGGACTATGAATTACAAATCCATCTGTTTGACGGTCAAATGTGGCCATGGTTTCAAGACCTTGCACATTGGAGCCATGACCAAGTTCTGTCTGTGCGTAGCAACCAATTATTTTCATCTTATAGGCCAATGACAACCATTCGTTCTGCTGTTCATCGGTGCCTTGTCCCTTGATGGCCGGTACAAACATTCCCTGCACAGGAAAGTGTAAAAGTAAGTCATGAGGTTAGAGCACCTCTCCCAAACAAGGCTCAAAAGATCAAGTTTGAGTTGCCAACAATTCATTAAAAATCAATATATTACTATTAAAAATTAAAAATTAGAAGTAAAACCTACCCAGTGAAGATCAGTATATGCTGGCTCATCCATGTAAAACCTTTACCTAGATGCCTCTTCCTCTGCAAGAATGATATTGAAGAGATAAGAAAAATACTGTCAGATAAATATGAAATGGTACAATCACCTCCGAATAAACAGGAAATATTGCATGACAATGAAGTTCAATGATTCGTTTCCGTGCATAAGCTGTCTTCCTAAGTGTATTTTTGAACAATTCCTTTCTTGGTAGCATAGTTCTTTCATCCTTTCGAAACACCTAACACATCAATTATATTAGCTATCTTCATACAAAAATTATATCAAAATCTTCCATTTGTCAGAGTTTTGGAAATTGTATTTCAAAAAGGTAAACTTTTCACCATCTAGGTAGCAACTTGTACTTCAAAAGGATAAATTCTGTAGTGCCCAAATTCAGTACACGTATAACCCATGCATTTATTTAATTATTAAAGCATTTATTTAATTTTTTAAAATGAGTCTTAGTGGTGCAAGATTTATTAAAATGCATTATTCTATATTATTTACGTTTATGTAATGCACGTTAAAATGTATTTTTCGAGTTTCATGTTTCCGTCGATTATTCGATGCGGGATCGAGGAACAGAGACCTGTAACGATGTTGGAAAATATTTTTACGTGGTATTTTATTTTAAATTAGGATTGGGGCATTTTAAATGACTTATAAGTCTTAGTATTTTAAAGTCTAATTTATTTATTTAGTGATTGAAGGGTTCAAAATTTTTAAAGTTTGAAGCACGTGTATTTTATTTCAAATGTAGGAATGCTAGTAATTTAGTGGAGAATGAGTATTTTAATTATCATGAACATTACTTATTATTTATTTAATTAAGCTAATTAGCCCCTAATTATACCTAATTAATCACACACACGTTACACACACTCACACACACTTACACGTTTTTACACACACCATCAGCACACACATGTCATTCTATCTTCTTTCAATTCCTTGAGAGCAAAATATTAGGGTTCTTAGAGCACCAAGTGCAGCCGCCCCTCTCCCCTATATTTTCCAGCTAATTTCGTTGATTTTCTTCAAAGAAAATCGAGCCACTATCGTCCCGGATCAACCTTCGCTCCTTCTCCGCGTCAGTATCGTCGTTTCGGTATTTTTAAATATCAAAAGGCACGTATATTCTTTTATTTATGTATCGATCTTGTCATATTATGCGTTGTGTTGTTATTTATGCGTAAAAATACATGTGTGATGTGTGGAAGTTTGAGCAATGATGTTTGGATCAAGTTTGAAAGGGTTTTTGGATCACAAATCACGTTTTTTCTGTCATTTTAAAAACTGCGGTTTTTTGGTCGAGTTTGTTAAAAACCGTTCAACATATAAAATGTAGTACTCTTTGATACCTTCGATTTGATATAAAATTCGTAATTTTTGGAAGAGAAACGAGTGAGTTATGGTTGTTTTTGTGTGACTGCTCAAACATGCGATCTTATGAAAATGATGTTCATCATGTTTTGAAGTGTTTGAGTTGCAGGCTTTGTTGGACACCGCCGGGCTTGTGCTACTGCATTTAGATATGTTATGGGATGAGTTTAGATGTTATTTGGTGGTTCGTTTAGGTCGGGATTGGCTTGGGATATAATAGAAGTCGTAGGAAGCGAAACGATGTCGGATTACGGGTTATTGTTGTATTGAAGTTGCTTGTCAATGCTTGGAGATGTTTGGGGTGTTTTTACGAATTTGAATTAATGTAATAGCATCCTAGGATGAGTCTCGAGGTGTTGGTTCATGGTCCTTAGGCTTGGATTGAGAGAATGAATGAATAAGATAGCGAATTTTCGTGAATGTCCAAGTCCAGAGGCTACCCGTACCCCGACAAGGAGTCCGTGTCCTGACCCCGACACGGAGTCCCTGTCCTTTTTCCTTCAAAAATACAAATTTTCTGGTTAGGATGTTTTGAACAAGCGTTTATCTTAGCAAAATTTTTATTGGTGATCTTTTACTTCAAATAGTTTGATTGAACAACGAGTGGTTAACCGAATTGATGGTTCATTTTCGTATTTAAGAAAATTTTAAATTTTTCCTCTAATTTTAAATAGTTAAAAAGTACGGTACGTTACAGTTGGTATCATAGCGGTGTTCTTTTAAAGGGTTATGCCTACTTCCGGTTGCAAGAAGCTCACGAAGTCACACCTCAAGTCTGTAAGTTTTCATGTTTTAAATTATGTTATGTGTTAAGCATTACGTCACGATTTCAGCATGTCCATGTTTTTAATTCAAATTACGTGCATCTTATACTATTAGTATCATGTTCATGCATATTGGGTTTACGTGTTGGGTAAATTTTGGAATAATATGCCTCCCAGACGTATGATTAACCGCGAAGCTAGAGTGGAGAACCGAGAGGCCCGAGATGAGGAGAGGGTCACTCCTCCTCGTCCACCTCCAGATATACAGGCGCAGATGCTTGCAAGTATGACACAGTTCTTCGCGCAGTTCGCGGGGAACCAAGCTACAGCAGGGGGTGCAGGGGTGAGGCCCCAACCGGACGCAGCGTATGAAAGGTTTAGGAGGATGAACCTGAAGGAGTTTTCGGGGGCCACCGACTCGATGATAACGGAGGGATGGATAAGTCCATCGAGGTGATTTTTGATTTTATGGAGCTGACAGAGGCAGATAGAATCAGGTGTGCCACGTTTTTTTTGACCGAGGATGCCAGGCTATGGTGGGAGAGTGCGTTAGTGTCAGTGAATTTGCGAACACTGACTTGGGATGGTTTTAAAGAGGTCTTCTACTCCAAGTACTTCACTGAAGAAGTACGCTCCCAATTGACTAGGGAGTTCATGGCGTTGCGTCAAGGGGACATCAGCGTCGCAAGGTTTGTGAGGAAGTTCGAAAGGAGGTGTTACTTCGTGTCCCTAATAGCTAATGATGCCCGAGAAAAGTTGAGGCATTTCATGGATGGGTTGCGGCCGATCTTGCGCTGAGATGTCCGAGTAGCTGGTCCTACTACATATGCAGTTGCCGTGTCTAGAGCTTTGGCGGCAAAACAGGATCAGCGGGATATTGAGAATGATAGGCAGGGCAAGAGGCCCTATCAGGCACCGCAGCAGCAGAGACCTCCGTTCAAGAAACCTTACCAAGGGCAACCAGGGAAAAAGCCCTATCAGGGGCCACCACAAGGCAAGGGGTCTGTTCCACAGCAGAAAGCTCCGCAGAGGCCCAGTAATTTCCCAGTGTGTCAGAAGTGCAATCTCCAACATCCGAGGTAGTGTTTGTGGGGATCAGGGAAATGCTTTAAATGTGGAGCCAGTGACCACATGTTGAAGGAGTGCCCACAATGGAAGTAGCCAACCCAGGGCAGGGTGTTCGCCATGCATGCTCAGGAGGCGAACCCAGACACTACACTGTTGACGGGAAATATCTTAATTAAGAGATTAGCCACGAAGGCCCTGATAGATTCGGGAGCCACTCACTTCTTCATCTCGGAGACATTCGCCAATCATTTAGACGTCAAGTCAATCGGCCTCGACGTTAACTATTCAGTGACAGTCCCATCAGGGGAAGAACTGTTAGCTACCAGCGTGGTCAGAGATATTGATCTAGAACTGCAGGGCCACCTGGTGTATGCTGACTTGATAGTATTGCCGATGCCAGAATTCGACCTTATCTTGGGAATGGACTGGCTGACGAAGAATCGAGTCCTGATTGACTTTCAGAAGAGATCAGTGTTGGTCAGACCGATGGGAATGGAGCAGTTTCTTTTTGAGCCAGACCGATGGAAAAGCTTTCCTCGTATGATCTCCTGCATGCAGGCACGGAGACTTATTTCTAAGGGGTGTCAGGCTTTCTTGGCCAGCATTGTTTCGTCACCTGATGCGCCCACTCCATCCGTATCAGATGTGCCGGTAGTCAGAGACTTCCCAGACGTCTTTCCTGACGATGTCACAGGTCTTCCACCAGATAGGGAGGTGGAGTTTTCCATTGATCTTATGCGAGGCACAGTGCCAATCTCCAAGGCACCGTACCGATTAGCTCCAGCTGAGATGCTAGAACTTAAACAGTAGATACAGGAGCTTCTTGAAAAGGAGTTTATTCGCCCTAGTTTCTCTCCATGGGGCGCGCCAGTGCTTTTTGTAAAGAAGAAGGATGGAGCATGAGGTTGTGTAACGATTATCGAGAGCTGAACAAGGTAACAATCAAGAACAAATACCATTACCAAGGATCGAGGACTTGTTCGATCAGTTGCAGGGAGCTTCAGTGTTCTCTAAGATAGTTCTTCGATTAGCGTATCATCAGCTGAAGGTTAAAGATGCAGATGTTCACAAAACAACCTTCAGATCCCGGTATGGGCATTACGAGTTCTTAGTAATGCCATTTGGACTGACGAATGCTCCAGCAATTTTCATGGACCTCATGAACCGAGTATTCCAGCCTTATCTTGATCAATTCGTCATAGTGTTTATTGACAATATCCTTATTTACTCGAAGAGCCATGAGGAGCACACACAACATTTGAGGACAGTTTTACAGACCTTGCAGAGTCGCCAGTTATTTGCGAAGTTCAGTAAGTGTGAATTCTGGTTGGAGAAAGTGGCATTTTTGGGGCATGTAGTATCTAGCAATGGGATTGAGGTGGACCCAGCAAAGGTGACGGCGTTAAGGGATGGGTAGAGCCAAAGAATGCATCAGAGATCCGCAGCTTTCTGGGTTTAGCCGATTACTACAAGAAATTTATTCAGGGATTTTCGTCGATAGCATTGCCGCTCACTTCACTGACAAAGAAGAATGCTAAATCGTGTGGAGTGACGAGTGTCAAAAGAGCTTTGATACTTTGAAGCAAGCTCTTACTTCAGCGCCGGTGTTGGCCATGCCATCAGGGCAAGGAGACTTTGTGTTATACACCGATGCATCTAAGCTCGGTTTAGGCGCAGTATTGATGCAGCATGGTCGGCTTATAGCTTATGCTTCCAGGAAGTTGAAAGTGCACGAGAAGAACTACCCGACTCACGATCTTGAATTAGCCGCAGTAGTCTTTGCGTTTAAGATTTTGAGACACTACTTGTATGGCGAGAAAAGCAGATATTCACTGATCACAAGAGTCTCAAGTATTTCTTCACACAGAAGGAGCTGAATATGAGACAGAGGAGATGGTTGGAATTGGTAAAAGACTACGACTGCGAAATTAGATACCATCCAGGAAAGGCTAATGTCGTCGCAGACGCCTTGAGCAGAAAATTCGCAGTCATAGCACAGTTGTCAGTGCAGAGACCTCTTCAGTCTGAGATTCAGAAATTTGGTCTAGAGGTCTATCCTAAGGGCAGAGCTCCGAGGCTGTCTAATCTGACAGTCAAGTCTGATTTACTAGACCGTATCCGTCAAGGACAGTCTTCAGACGAGCAGTTGCAGAAATGGAGACTGAAGGATGAAGCCAAGGGCAGTGTTCTCTACTTAATGTCAGACGGTATTGTGAGATACAGGGGAAGAATGTGGGTGCCTAACGTAGATTCGATCAGAGAAGATATCTTATCAGAGGCACATGCATCTCCGTATTCAATCCACCCAGGAGGTACCAAGATGTACAAAGACCTGCAGATCTTGTATTGGTGGCCAGGGATGAAGAGAGACATCCGCAGATTTGTGTCTGAATGCCTCACTTGTCAACAGGTGAAGGCGGAACACTAGAGGCCAGCAGGGATGCTTAAGCCACTCCCTATACCAGAGTGGAAATGGGAGAATATTACTATGGATTTTGTTATTGGGTTGCAAAGGTCAGTCTGAGGATCCAATGCCATTTGGGTTATCGTGGACCGACTCACTAAATCAGCGCACTTCTTGCCAGTGAAGACGAATTTCTCCATGACACAGTACGCGGAGCTTTATATCAGGGAGATCGTTCGGTTGCACGAAATCCCAGTTACCATAGTGTCTGACAGAGATCCGAGGTTCACATCTTCATTCTTGAAGAGCCTACATGCAGCCATGGGGACGAAGCTGCAATTCAGTATAGCTTTCCACCCGCAGATTTGCGAGCATGTATGATCGATTTCCAAGAGACTTGGGAATCGAAGCTACCTCTAGTGGAGTTTACATACAACAGTAGTTTTCAAGCATTTATAGGTATGGCTCCCTACGAGGCATTGTACGGAAGAAAGTGCAGATCGCCGATTCATTGGGATGAAGTCGGAGAGAGAGCAGAGCTTGGGCCAGAGATAGTTCAGCAGACTGCAGATGTGGTGGTCAAGATTCAAGACAGAATGAAGACCGCCCAGAGTCTTCAGAAGAGTTATGCTGATGAGAGAAGGAGAGATCTCGAGTTTGCCGTAGGTGATCACGTTTATGTAAAGATAGCACCCATGAAGGGTGTTATGAGATTTGGGAAAAGAGGCAAGCTGAGTCCGAGATTTATTGGACCTTTCGAGATTCTTGACAGAGTTGGGACGCTAGCTTATCGTGTTGCCCTTCCGCCGAATTTGGCTGGGGTACACAATATGTTCCATGTCTCGATGCTGAGGAAGTACCTAACGAATCCTTCGCATGTTCTGAGTTATGAGCCGTTGCAGTTGGCTCCAGACCTGTCTTACGAGGAGAGACCTATCCAAATCATAGACAGACAGGAGCGTAGACTTCGGAACAAGGTAACGAAACTAGTCAAAGTCCGGTGGCTGAACCAATCAGTGGAAGAGGCCACTTGGGAGACTGAGGCAGATACGAGGAGTCGCTATCCAAAACTGTTTGGTAAGATTTAATTTCGAGGACGAAACTTATATAAGTGGGGGAGGAACTGTAGTGCCCAAATTCAGTACACGTATAACCCATGCATTTATTTAATTATTAAAGAATTTATTTTTTTTTTTAAAATGAGTCTTAGTGGTGCATGATTTATTTAAATGCATTATTCTAAATTATTTTCGTTTATGTGATGCACGTTAAAATGTATTTTTCGAGTTTCATGTTTCAGTCGATTATTCGATGCGAGATCGAGGAACAGAGACCGGTAACGATGTTGGCAAATATTTTTACGTGGTAATTTATTTTATATTAGGATTGAGGCATTTTAAATGACTTATAAGTTTTGGTATTTTAAAGTCTAATTTATTTATTTAGTGATTGAAGGGTTTAAAATTTTTAAATTTTGAAGCATGTGTATTTTATTTCAAATGTAGGAATGCTAGTAATTTAGTGGAGAATGAGTATTTTAATTATCATGAAAATTGCTTATTATTTATTTAATTAAGCTAATTAGCCCCTAATTACACCTAATTAATCACACGCACACATTACACACACTCACACACACTTACATGTTTTTACACACACCATCAGCACACACATGTCATTCTATCTTTTTCAATTCTTTGAGAGCAAAATACTAGGGTTCCTAGAGCATCAAGTGCAGCCGCCCCTCTCCCCTATATTTTCCATCAAATTTAGTTGATTTTCTTCAAAGAAAATCGAGCCACCATCTTCCCGGATCGACCTTCGCTCCGTCTCCGCGTCGGTATCGTCGTTTCGGTATTTTTAAATATCAAAAGGCATGTATATTCTTTTGTTTATGAATCGATCTTGTCATATTATGCGTTGTGTTGTTATTTATGCGTAAAAATACATGTGTGATGTGTGGAAGTTTGAGCAATGATGTTTGAATCAAGTTTGAAAGGGTTTTTGGATCACAGATAACGTTTTTGATATCATTTTAAATACTGTGATTTTTCGGTCGTGTTTCTGGAAAATCTTTCAACATATAAAATGTAGTACTCTTTGATACCTTCGATTTGATATAAAATTCGTAATTTTTGGAAGAGAAACGAGTGAGTTATGGTTGTTTTTGTGTGACTGCTCAAACATGCGATCTTATAAAAATGATGTTCATCATGTTTTGAAGTTTTTGAGTTGCAGGCTTCGTTGGGCACTGCCGGGTTTGTGCTACTGCATTTAGATGTGTTATGGGATGAGTTTAGATGTTATTTGGTGGTTCGTTTGGGTCGGAATTTTCTTGGGATATAATAGAAGTCGTAGGAAGCGAAACGATGTCGGATTACGGGTTATTGTTGTATTGAAGTTGCTTGTCAATGCTTGGAGAAGTTTGGGGGTGTTTTCACGGGTTTGAATCATTGTAATAGCATCCTAGGATGAGTCTCGAGGTGTTGGTTCATGGTCCTTATGCTTGGATTGAGAGAATGAATGAATAAGATAGCGAATTTTCGTGAATGTCCAAGTCCAGAGGCCATCCGGACCCCGACACGGAGTCCGTGTCCTTTTTCCTTCAAAAATACGAATTTCCAAAGCCTAGCCGGACCCCTACAGGGGGTCCGTGTAACTCTCTTTAAAAAAAAACACATTTTTTTTAATTTTTAAAATATGAATATAAAGTATAGGAAGTGTTTTGTGGTTATGAATATAAAATATAGGATTTGTTTTGGGGTTCTATTTCATGGTTTAGTATGATGATTAAACGAGGTCAAGTCCCGAGTGATTTAGAATGTCATAAGCTATTTATTTACTTCGGTGGTGAGCACAAGTACCTACGTCTAAGCTGTGAAAGATAAGTGTTTGAACTCATGTTAGTATGCAGCAATGGCCCCAAGCGAGATCCAACGAATCCCTCAACGCCAATTAAGTATGTTGACGTGCAAAAAGGAAATATTTCAAGTTTTTGAGGTATGCTAAATGTCTTGTGACCAAATTATGAATGGGTTTGGAAGTCGGTGAACGTGGCCGAGGACCTCTCCACCCCGTTAAAGCATGAACGGGTTTAGATAAGGATTGGAAAGCGTTAAAGCATGAACGGGGACCAATCCACCCGTTAAAGCATGAACGGGGATCTCATGTATGTGGCAGTGGATACGTCCCTGTCAGCCCAGTGTTGTGGTTTGTCTGATCAGGCATTTATTATGTATGGGTCACTTGCTTTGAAACATGCCTCTACGCAAAATGATGAAGTTATGTACGTTCAAGTATGTTCAAGTATGCAAGCATGTTTTAAGAAAAGTTTTATGTTGATGGCATGTCTATGTATGTATATACGTATATTCAAGTTTTGTTATGCAAGTTCAAGTTTCATGTACGTACTCCTTATTTTAAAGTTGCATGTGGTTTTATTACGTATTATTCGTTACTTCCAGTTTATACGTGTTGAGTCTTTAGACTCACTAGACTTGATCGATGCAGGTGAGGATTATTACGAGGAGACTAGGGGTGGTGACCAAGGAGCAGGCTTGGACTGAGCGGGAGGCTAAACTCGAGGACCGCCATGTTTTGAAGTTTTCGTGCAATGCTTAAAATACTTTAATTTGATGTTCTGATTAGGATGTTTTGAACAAGCATTTATCTTAGCAAAATTTTTATTGGTGATCTTTTACTTCAAATAGTTTGATTGAACAACGAGTGGTTAACCGAATTGATGGTTCATTTTCGTATTTAAGAAAATTTTAAATTTTTTCCCAAATTTTAAATAGTTAAAAAGTACGGTACGTTACAAATTCTCTTTCATTGTTTCTTAAATTTATATTTGCCCACAAATAAATATTACTTTCTTTAAAAAACCACACTGTAAATACAAAAATCTCAGTTTGATAGCCAAGTCCATCAATCGACACACTTGAAGGACGGGAACTCCTAGTACCCCTAACAACCAGATGTTCAATCACACGTCTCCAGCCATATCAACAGCAGCCCCTATCTATACCAAATTACCATATCTTAAACTCTTGCTTGAGTAAAAGGAAAGAAGAAAATCCAATCCATTTCAGCCAGTTACCTAACTACGGGCACCGATCAAGTTAGATCAACGCCAAAAAAAAAATTTAATCGTGTAACCCAACAAGATCGTAAAAAAAATTTTAAAATTACAGGATCGTTAGCGACGAGCTTGGAAATCCGATCCGAAACTTTAAAGGCATGTGGCGAACCAGCCCATACAATCTTCATCGCCTGCACATCGAACCCCGCCTTCTTCCTCTCATCAGCAAAATAATCTACTCCCGCCATTTTTCCTTAGATCAACAGCAAGAAAAATAATACTAATTTTACTGACGCAATTCTTTGATGTGCTGAGTAATTTTTGAAGTGTTTAGGAAAGTGCTGGGATAAGATCGATATATACATATACAGACGAGTATTCCAATGATAGTGCGTGAAATCGGTTAGGCCATGTACAATAGTAAATATTTTTTCTCTAAATATTTGTAGGTCTCGTGATCCACATCATCAATGAAATATTTGACTATTCAAATATCTCAAATTTCACAATCAAATATCACAACAACCAAATATTTATTGGTCTCACTGTTACTTTAATTAATAGTTTATTTTCATTTAAATAAAATAACTTACAATTTTATAAAAAACTATTGGACCACTTTAATTAATTTAATCTATTATTTAATATGTAATTTTTATTCGAATATAAAATTAGAAAGTTTATAACGATTATTTTTGAATAACTAATGTACAAACAAATAAAAAAATTATTAAAATGACTAACGGTGTCGACTATTAAAAAAATATTTTTTGAATATTAAAACAAAATTAAGAATATTTTTGAATATTAAAAAATATTAAATTGATTATTAAAATTAGAAAGTTTAATTAAAAGATATTAAAAATATGGAAAAAAAATATGAATAACCGGTTACAAATTTGTAACCGGTTATTAACTTGGCACACAAATCAAGAGAACACAATTGTGAATATTTGGTGGTGAAAAATATTTGGATGACATGGCACCCACAATACCCACTATTGTGGTTGCCCTTAGGCGCACATTTATTTCCATGTGAAATTCTTTTTGCACGAGGGGGACTGGTGGCCGGTGGGCCTCCAAAATTATGTTAGTCTAATAACCGACCACGGTTCAGTCCTGGAACTAAAATCCTCGTATCGCGTGGAGGATATTATAGTGTGGATAAACAATTTAAACTATCTAATTGAACTATTTGAACTATACACACTATATTTAAGCAAAAACTCACGTGACATTATGTAAGGTCCAAAATACGATAACGTAATCCAACTACATGTAAATCTAAAGAAAATAAAAATGACTAATTAAATTGTTGTAGTTGCATGAATTAATTATGGTATGCATGATTACGTGTTTAAAAATGTGCTTTTCACATGAATGCATAAAACTGTCTTTTAAAGGTTATTTGAGACGCGATCGAGAACGGAAACCGGGGACCATACGAGAAAAATATTTTTATGAAATAACTATTTTTAATTGTTTAATATATGGTATATGTTATGTGGTATTTTCAAAAATGAGGCGTTTTGAGGTGATTTTATACTCCGAGTCAGATTTTAAACCGACAAGAAAATTTTTACAAAAATAAGGACGTTTTGAGAACTCGGCTGTTATTTTCAAAATCTTTCCTAAACAAAATATTTTAAATATTTTGTATCCATGCTAAATGGTGCGGCTGTCTCTTGGAAAAGCTCCAAGCAAGACACCGTTGCAGATTCCACCACTGAAGCTGAATACATTGCTGCACCTGCAGCTAAAGAGACAGTTTGGATGAGAAATTTTGACCAAGAGTTGGGCGTTATTCCTAATGGAGTTGATCCAGTCCCAGTGTACTGAGGAAGTTCCACATCATACGGGAGATTGTGGGAAGATGAGACATATCAGTCGAAAGATCCTTCTCTACAGTTAATGTTTTTGATCCACATACAAAGCCCTTGCCAGGACCATTGTTTGAAAATCATCGCGAAGCAATGGGATTAAAGTTTATAGGTAGTTGGCTCTAGGGCAAGTGGGAGATTGTTAAAGTAGAGGCCCTGTAGGCCAACTATTGGCTAGAGAATTTATTCACTCAGTTGTAATAAACAATCTTTATTTTAATATAATTCATTATATCATGGTTTGTTATTTCTTTATCTGTATACACATGTGATCAACATAGATAAAGACCTTGATTATACTTTAATATAAATGAATCGTAATTCGATGTTGAAACTCATTTGTAAACACTGTATAATCTAAATTCGTTCCTAGTAGATTCAGCCGCCTAAAGCATGTCCAAACATGCAGATGGGTAGTCATATGATGATTATACCGAACTGCCCTCCCTATGACTTTCCAAGTGGTTATCATTCATCAAGAGGATAAGTTCTTGGATATGATTGTACACCATTAGTCCTTACGACCCGGGACAACACTGAGGCTCTATATGCTAAGGTTGTGCTTTCACTCGTTTACCGACTCCATGAGGGTCATCAGCTGGCGAGATTGGATACAGTTGCGAAACATGTAGGAGTGAGTACATTGTAGTCGGGAATTCACCGTTCACCTATGGGTGTGGATATCATGTGTGATGTGATGAAATAATAGTGCATGGAATCTCTGGCCAGAGTATGAGATGTACATTAGAGAAGGAGTTCTCCAATTGTACATGTGATGCCTCTATTTATTCTCAAATATGTGTCACATAGTTATCGAATTCTTATGCAACCCTCGATGAACCAATGGTTGCAGGTTCGATCGGGATATATGAGATGAAGGGACCTTAATGTAAGTTAATCATAACCGACTGGTTCTTGCAGGCACTATCGGTGATACATGGGGTGATGCTACTAGACGCTCTTACCATGATTCGATGGGTTTAATCAGAAATATTATTTCTGACATTCTAATTATTAATTGTTAATACATAGAATTAGGCAAATTAGGGTAAGCCCGATTAAAAGATTATGTATTGAATCACAAAGAGTTGTGAACACACGGCTAGCTGTATCCCTGAACTATTGAGGGTCACACAAGAACTGGATTATTTTGTCACTGTTGAGATAATAAATTCAAGGAGTTGAATTTATATAAAACATTGAGATAATAAATTCAAAGAGTTGAATTTATACAAAATTATAATATAGTAAATTCAAGGAGTTGAATTTATGATAATTAAATTTTGAGAAAATAAATTCAAGGAATTGAATTTATGAGATAGTAAATTCAAGAAGTTGAATTTATAAATTTATAAAATTTGGATAGAATAAATTCAAGGAGTTGAATTTATAAAATTTGAGAATTTAAATTATTAAACTCAAAAGTTGAGTTTATTAAATATTAATTAAATATAGTGAGAAATATTTTTAATGGGCTTGTAGGAGTACAAGTCCAACATACTAAATAATTAAAGTTCTTAATGGACTTTGATTGATTAATTAAACTAGTTGGACTAGTCCAATTAATTAATCAAGTCCATTAATGTTAATTATGAAAATTAGGTCATGGCTTGACTATAAAAGATAGTAGAGAGCCATAACCTTATCCGATACTAGCCTCCATTCTCTTCAATAGAATTTTCAAAAATTGCTCACCTTTTTTTCTCTCAAAATTTTCGGCCTCCTTCGAAGAAAATTTGGTTTGAGCCGCCTCTCGATTTTTAATCTTCAACGAAAAATATCTTCTATACTTTATAGTACAAGTTGGAAGAAGAACAAGTAATCCGGTTGTGGACCTGATTCGAAGATTGAAGAAAAGATATTTGGAGAACGTACATGAGATTTACAACAAGTGCTACGTTCGCTTCTACCAGCGTAGTTGGAGCCAAGTGAGAATTCACTGAGGTAAAAGTTTAAAAATCCTATGTATGCTTGTTTATTAAAACCATACGAGTGCTCAATACAATATCTTGAATGTCAAGATTTAAAAATTTTTAAACTTCCGCTGCGTTAAGCATGAGAAAATACGATTTACAACATGTTTAGCATGAGATGAGATTGGGTGTTTGATTTTTTTTTCTCATACTTTTCATTAACAATTTCTTCAGTTGGTTTTTCATTCACGATATTGTGATGATAAATGCCAAGGTTGCGAATCAATGAGATGATTTGAGAGCATCATAAAAGAAAGTTTTCGGATTTCAGTTTGATGGAAATCAAAATAGAACATTGGTGGAAGGATCGCAGGTTGAGTTCAGGTTTTTGCTTCGATACAGAAGAAGATGAAGCCAGTGTGTTTTTTTTTTTTGTGAACATAGATATTTTCTCTGATATCATGAAAATATTTTATAAACGAATAAAACAAAAGTTCTATTTTATTCATGATCAGTTTTACAATATGAGTACATATTTAAATTCTACAAGAAAGGAAAATTCTTGGCTACAACAATCAATCGAGACAATCAATGTAAAAAATAATTGGTTCAAAACTAATTCTTGATTATCGGACAATTAGCAGTGTGGTGTATCCTTGAGTTAATTATGCTCTTGATATGCTTCTTGATAAGATACGATTGCGCCTTGATCTTTGGGATTATTATTCTTGACAAAACCCATATCGCGGAACAGATGTCATTGAGATTTAAGCTCTCTTCAACAAGCAACATCTGGAACAAAAACCTTACCTTAAACTGAAAATGATGATAATTTGTCTTCCTCTCATATTTCTTTTACGTTTCTTTTTCTTCCTTCAACAATTCTACATTAGATTAGGGCACCATACATGGTTTAGATATGTCCAAACCAACGTGTACGAAGCTTAACTGAATAGTGCGGAAGAGCCCAACCACGCTTCTCTTGAATTAAAATAGGAACTATATTGACTTTCAACTTCGTGATGGGCGGCGAGTGCAAGAGGAGAACAACGGATATGTGGGGGAGAGAGGGCTCGATTGTGAGAAGGAGAGAGAACTCACAGAAAATTGATTTATGACGTGGTGTGATCGTCTCACTAATTGGGTTAGATTCGGTTCGATTGGGTTGGAGATTTGTCTGGATAAATTTCGGTTAGATGATGTGAAACGTCCACTACTCGTATTTCTTAAAAAGTACTAGAAATTTTTTTTTCTTTCTAATTCATTCGACCGAAACACTAAGCATTTAAAGTATGAATATTTTGCGTCATTTAAAATAAAAGAACCAATTATTATTTGCAAATCCAAAAGAAAGTAATTTAAAGCATAAAATCGTAAAACATCAACCAATCTAAACTAACATTATTTCAAAAATAAAATTAACTCTAACGTCCTCTCAAAATCATCATAACTCATAAAAATTTTAAATTAATCATAAATCATAAACTTATTTTATTTGCGGAAAACTAGCGACAGTCCTCGGGATGTGTGCACCTTCAGTCCAGCAAGATCAACCATTAAGGCGTCTATTAACATCAATCTCATGCTCACCTGCATCGATCAAACCTAGTGAGTCTATTGACTCAACAAACCTTAACCATGATAACAAGTACTACATATACATCCACATGCAATAATAAAAATACTTTTACTTAAAATAATTTTTCATCAACATAAACTTTAACATTTTCCTTCCAACATATCATATCATATTTTCTTTCATCATATACGTATACGTTTCCCTGTTTATTGAATTCAGATCCTCAATTGTGACTTTCGTATTAGCTGAAGGTTGATGGATCCATCTATGTATTGCCACGGTACCGGGCAGCGGGACATCAGCGACACTCTCACCCGTCAACTGAGCCTTGACCTTACATATCATCATATCATTGTATTGTCGTATTAGTTATAATAAATTCACCTCCTTCAACTTTTCTTATATCCATCACTTAAAAAAATTAATGCATGTATAAATCATTTTTCTTTTAAACCAAGTATTCAACATGTCTTTTAGCATTAACGTTTCATTATAAAATTTCATAAACATTTAAAATAAACTTTTTAACATTTATTATAGCATTCAGGGCACTGCCAGGACGTCTAAAAATTTTGGTGTAAAATGATTGTTTCACCCCTAGCATTATAATTTTCCATAATTATCCCTAGACCTCGTAACGACGTCCCAAATCATTCCAAACTTAACATGTTACCTTAAAACACTCCCTTAAATATTCTTTAGGCTTAAAATTTAGCTTTTCGATAATTTCCTAGATTCGTTTTTAAACTTAGACGTACATCCTAGTTTTGACTCGTATTGATTCGAAACTTAACCAAAACTTAATAAACTTGAACCATAGCTTATTAACACATAAATAAACCACATACAACCCAATTCAAGCCAACTAAGACCCTCAAACCAGCCGAGATCGACTACTGAATTTTTCGCACTTGTTACTTTGAACCATAGCTTGTTCGACACTAGGTTTCCTTCGTTCTTAGCCCTTGGACGACCCCACCAGACCTTAGCTGACCCTCTTAGGACCATGACCAAGCCCTTAGAAGCCTACTGGACCAACCCTACCAAGACTAGAAGCCGCAGTATTTATGATTAAACCCATCGAATCATTGTAAGAGCGTCTAGTAGCATCGCCCCATGATTCCATAGGTTTCACTGATAGTGCCTGCAAGAACCATTCGGTTATGATTAACGTACAATACGGTCTTTCGTCTCATATATCCCGATCGAATCTGCAACCATTGGTTCATCGAGAGTTGAATATTAATTCGATAACTACGTGACACATATAAATAGTGGCATCGCATGTACTATTGGAGAACTCTTTCTCCAACGTACATCTCATACTCAAGCTAGAGATTCCACGCACTATTATTTCATCAGATCACATAGGATATCTACACCCGTAGGTGAGCGGTGAATCCCTGACTACAATGCACTGGGTCCTATATGTGTCGCAACTGTACCCAATCTTGCCACCTGATTACTCTCCTGCAGCCGATAAACGTGTCAAAGCATAGCCCTAGCATATAGAGCCTCAGTGTTGTCCCGGGTCGTAAGGACTAATGGTGCACAATCATAACCACAAACTTATCCTCTAGATGAATGATAACCACTTAGAAAGTCCGAGGGAGGGTTGTTCGGTATAATTATCATATGCCTACCCATCTGCATGTTTGGACATCTTTATGTCTTTACTAAAAAACGCAGTACACAACATTACAGATGATAGCCTCGAGCTCAAGCAACCTTTATCAATGTTTTAGGCGGCTGAATTGACTAGGAACAAATTTAGATCATACAGCGTTTTCAAATGAGTTTCAACATCGAATTACAATTCATTTGTATTAAAGTATAATCAAAGTCTTTATCTATGTTGTTCACATGAGTATACATATAAAGAAATAACAAACCATGAAATAATGAATTATATAAAAATAAAGATTGTTTATTACAACTGAGTCAATAAAATCCCTAGCCAACAGTTGACTTGCAGGACATCTACTCTAACACTAGGTCCTTCAAGTTCCTTCTCAACTTCTCTAGAACACTTCCTTGCGTTCAAGGGATTGTTAGAGTGCTCAAGAAGGTTTTGGATGCCACCAAGCCTCTATAACAGCTTTTCTTGCCAAAATCCTTGCATGTCGAGAATCAAAACTTTCGGGTCGTGGCATCGAGCTTGAGACTTGCAAATGTGATATTGTGCATCACGTTTCATTAGTAAGAACATATAGATGTTCACACATGCACATGGGTGTTCATTTTATGAGTTCATTGAACAACCCTCCCTATGACTTTCCAACTGGTTTCCATTCATCGAGTGGAAATGTTTGTGGTTATGGTACAATATTTGCCCTTATGATCCGAGACAACATTGAGTTAGGTGACGAGATTGGGTATAGTTGCGACACATCTAGGAGACAGTGCATTATAGTTGGAGATTCACTGCTCGTCTACGAGCGTCGATATTTCTGTATAATCTAATGAGATAAAAGTGCGTGAAATATATGGCCAGAGTATGAGTTGTGCATTAAGGTAAAGAGGTTCCCTAGTTGCACATGCGATTACACTATCTATACTCAAAGATATATCACATCATTATCGAATTTATATACAACACTTGATGAGCAAATAGTTAGAGATTTGATCGGAATATATAAGATAAACTATGTATTTTACGCTAACCATATTTGAGTGCTTCTAGCTGACATTATCAGTGATATTGTCTACAATTATGAAGCGATGTTACTAGACGCTCTTGCCTTGATTTGATGGATACAATTAGAAATAAATTCGAACTTTCTTATGATCAAATGGTTGACGCGTATAATGAATCTAATTGGGTAAGCCTATATAAGTGACACATTTTGTATCGAATCATAATAAATTGTGAACCGATGACTATCTGTATATCTAAATCATTAAGTGTTACACAAGTACTCTTTTCTGTACTTTTATTGAGATAGTCAAATTCAATGAGTTGAATTTGAGGATTGGAGTTTGATGAAGAGATGACGTTTAAGTTTGTGAAAATTTTATGAGCGAATTCTATATTTGGATGTTTTTTAGAGTCAATTCGACTACTAAAATAACAAATAGAGTTCAGATGCTAATTTGTGTGGAAGTAAAATAATAAACAGAGTTCGGATGCTAATTTGTGCGGAAATGTTCCAAAATTGTTAGTTGTCGAATATAGAGTCAGTGGAAGGTTGATTTTTGATGGTTAAAGTTTTATTTCGCATCGTTATAACAAACTATTTAAGAAGAGATATATCTTCTTATTTTGGAAATTGAAGACAAAAGTCTCAAGTTGATTGTTCGTACACAAATTCAAGAAGAGATATCTCCGATTGAGACAAAAATAATTGGAGCCAAATTGTTCATCACTCCAAGGTAAACTTTCATTGAACACCATATGCATTTTTATATATATAAATTCATATGACATCTAAAATATTTTGTGTCGAAAATATTTATCAAAAATGTAAATTCCGCTGCTTCTTGGATAAGATAAAACGATACACCAACACAATTACAAATTTACTCTAATCGAAACAAAAATATTCATGTTCAGATAAATCAATATTTTCATAACCAAGATGGTGATCAAACCAATTTATCTTTAAATATTTTTAATCGATGATCGGTTTTTTTATCGAATCAGCCGGTCCAGCTCAATTTTAAAAGTAATGGGATAAATCATAAACTATTTTATAAATATAATCAACACAACTTTTTTGGATAAACTAAACTGTTAGATTCGAATTACAAAACGATGAATGATATATAACATACGGATGCATGATAAATCCATATATTGATAACATTGGTGTACGTCTAGCATTACAATTTGCCTTCAAATTCTCACTCCAGATTGACGAGAGAGCATCAACATTAGACCAGAAAGGCTTCTGTTAATGGTATCTGGCAAAGTAGTTGCATGTATAAATTCCAAGATACTTTATAGAATATACATGAATACAACTTTAATTTCTTGTAATTTATACTGGGCTTTGTGACTATATGAACTAGACTTTTAAGTAAATCACATCCGTCAATCTCTATCAATCAAATTTTTTTTTTTTAAAAAAAAATCAATTTAGACTTTTCCCCATAAAATTTAATATCAAAAAAATATAAGAGAAGCTTGTGAAGGACCCCCCCTCCTACACGAGTTTTATTTATTGCAAAATAAAACACAGTACAATATTATAGTCGGTCCCAACCCTTGAATTTTCCGTCACTTAATTAGTTTAGATAATGTTTCATCGAGCAAGTACATTTCCCAGAATACATTCACAACGTCAAATACCAATAATAAATTATAATTACCAATTATTTTTTAAAAAACAATTTACCAAATTTGGTGAATATAAGTACATTATATAATATTTTATAATTTCCAAACTTAAAAAAATTACAAAATTTGTTAAAAAGCAATAAGCACACCATTGATACGTATTATCAAATAGTTCGATTAAATTTCTTAAATTTTAAAATTTCAGATTTGGAGAGAAATAAACAAACTGATTGGTACTTGCTTATAAAAAAAAATGAATCATAAATTTCAATTTAACTGATTATATTTCGGGACGGGTTCGGAGACGGAGATAGTAATCCCATACCCAAACCCGAAAAATGAGGATCCCCATTCTCTTTCTGGGTCTCGGGCTTCAAATCTGTGGAAGAAGTCGTCGTCCCTAATCACAAGTCTACTACTAGAATAATTCAAAAGATTTTCAAGAAACACGATTTCTTTAAAAATACCACGTAAGAATCTTTATAACAAAAATGTATCAAGCAGTAAATAGAAAATATAGTCTTAATTAAATAGTGTTTTTTTTTTTTTACAATTAACTATATATATATTACAAACAAAAACAAAACAAATATTGAAAAATGAAAAATATTATTATATATCAATTTCTGTTTAATCAAGAGTAAATTTCTAAATTTTCCAATTCTAATCAAGAATCATTAAGTGATATATATAATTAACAAGACAATATTTATTAACAAATATAATAATAACAATAGTCAACCACTTGTCACTAAATGTAGAAAATCATTATGGATTTCTTGTTTCACTTTCTTGATGAATTCATCACATTTCTTGTTCAATTCATCAGCACTAAACACCTCAACATCTTCTCTTCCTTCTTCTGCTTCGTCCCATTCTTCAATCTGATCAGAACCCTGCAACTCTTTCTCTCTGTCACCCATCTCTGCAACAAAACCTCCCTTGTTTCTTCCTTCTTCTTCATGAATTCGCTTCCCTTTTACCTCAGTAATCCCTTGCAACTTGGGCTCCTCGTCTTTCTTTTGCTGATAAATAACATGAGCAAGACCAACTGGGATTTTGTCCGGAGATTTTCTGACCAAGCCAGAATTTTTTATGATCAAGACTAAGATTCCATTACACAGAAGGAATATATAGTTTCTCTCGGACTCGAAGGTGAAGAATTTGATAGAAAAGTTTGGTGCAAATCGATTGAAATAGTGAAGGAAGAAAGGGAATAATGAAGACTGAGAAAACAAGAAAGAGAAGACTGAGACAGAGAGTAGGATTTGTATAGATTTTTTTAGACACTTGAATTTCGCAGAATTAATCATAGTTTTCTTGATCTCGTGTTCGTGTTTTTTGGGAACCCTTTGTGTATATAAATAGTATTAAATAATATGAGAAGTGCGTGTGAAAGGAAGAAAACAACAGTCAACCCAAACCGAACAAACATGAAAACTTCGAACCTCAGACTCGAACTCGAACCAATCCTACCCACTTGATATAATTTTTTTACATGATAAAAATTTATGAGATCAATAAGAATAAAAAAGTGTTCAAACATCACCAATAAACTTTGGGTAACTTAGGATTCAGTACGCTTTTTCTTTCAAATTTGGTTTCAATACCCAGTTTCCCAAAATGCCCCTCAACCTTAATTCTAATTACATTGATTTTTCTTTTTAAATTAAAGGCCCATCATGCTTCCGTAAGATAAATTAAATCTTTTACCTCTTTGACCAGAATACCACCGGGTTATATCCACCGTATTTTACGGACTGCTCCTCACAATCCAACCACACAATCGCAACCGATGGTTACTAAGCAGATTCCTTCAGCAGCACTTAGCACAACCCTAATTCGTTTCCTACCTTAGGGTGTACAGTAAAAGATAAAATTTTGAAAATAATACATGAGAGAGGCTGAGAGCAAAGATCTCTTTATTCAAACACAAACATTTATTATTACATCGAAACCTCCTGTAGAGGAGGAGGAACTTGCTTAGCTACTTATAGTAGCTGAAACTTGAAAACACATAAACTAGAAATAGAAAATATTATAACTTATGATTGAAAGAAATGAGGAAAATGTTCGATGATCTTCACTTCCTTCTTTCTGCCTTATTTATAGAAGGCTTCTTCGGATTTGAAACTCGGACTTCAAATCTTGATAAGCCTTTACAGCTTGCCTTGGGACCATGTAGTGGTTGAATGGTCCTGATACTTTTCTTGTCTTTTTCTAGATTATTAATCTAGCAATCAACTTCTCATCTTCTTTTAACCCTCCGAGATACCAATAGAGATGAGTCTGGAGTAGATCTGCTGTTATCTCATCACCCTTTTCTTTGTACATCTTAATTATTGATCTGAGAGCAGCAGCTTCACTTCTTTTGTAATTAATCCTTCTTTTCAAAACTTTAAGATATACTAGATACATCTTTGAGTTTTGATTTTCTGGTGTGTTTTACTGGTTCCAAATTATCCGTATTTATATTGTGAATTTTTTGGGTCCAGTTTCTTGTTTTGATTGGATTTCCTTTATCTTTAAAAATAAGGTATCCAATGTTCTTTGTCATTTTTCCACCGATTATTGGTGGTCCTGTCCTTCCACTCACATGGTGGGTTTTCTTTTTGGTGAGTGGGCTTGGTCACATGTCCCTTTTAATTTTGTCGAGGAATCTTAGGCTTTTTGTATCCTCGAGGAAAATGTGAATGTGGTCCTTCCCCACTTGTCCTTGCTTCGGTAGAATGTTTCCGATCAGATCTCGGTTTGAAACCTTTACCGAATTCTGGTTCTTTCTGATTCTGGCATTCAGGACAGATGTTTTCTGACCATCTTCCTATGTGTGCCATGTTACAGAACTTTCGGCGAGTCTCTTTACTTGCCGGCAGCTTGCTATTCCACAAAAGATTTCTTTTCTTCTCGAATAGGTCTTCTGCAAAGCTTGTAGTTTTTCCTGTCATAGTGTTTAACAGGAATGATCCATTTAAAGAATTTTGGTAAAACTTAAATGGAAACTTGACTTTGTCCATCTCCGTGAGACAGACCCAGATACCCCATGCTCTCCTGGTAGATATATCATCTTCATTAAATGAAGAGACTAAGGGGGTTTCATTTGTAGGAGGATCCTTTATAAATTTTTGAGAATTCATGTCTGGTCTCCTTAGCTTGATAAAATGAAAGGCTTCGTGTAAGCCTTTTCCTGCTGGTTCTGGTGCTGTACTGAAAAAATATAGCTCCAAAACATCTCCTCTGGACAAATGATCATTATTTGCCCAAGTCTCATGAACAGCTTCCTGAATCCATTTTGGTAATGCTGATATTTCCGGGAAGCTGGGCGAAGTAGTATAAACTGAGGCAAGAGCCCCAAATTCATACCAGGCTTTTACCTCCTTTGGATATGAATTTTGTTTCATCCATACCCTAGGATATTTTCCTGCAACATCAACTCGAACCATGGCTGGGTTGATGCCAATTCTTGTGTTTAATTTCTCCCAATTCTGTTGGTAAACCTGAAATGGAGAAATTGCATTTTCATTAGTACCAACCTTAGTTTTGCCTTTGTCAATACGAGGCCTAAGGTTGATCTCTCCCTCTTCAATCCCCGAGGTGAAGGGTTGACTTGAGGACTCGAGATAAGGATCTGGAGTCTCAATTTTTGTTTTAGCCGACTCATCTATAGATGAGCCCGACTTAACACTTGTGCAAGGGGTATTTGAATCCCCCGCTACAGGTATAGAGTCCTGTACTCGAAAACTCTCCATTTGGGAAACCAATGATTTCTCAAGGCCTTGGAGGATAGGCCTTTGCATTACAAACCATAACTGAGTATATGCCTGTAAACATCCTGTAATTCGATCAGAGACAATTCTCTTATCAGCCTGTTGTAGCCTTCCCGCAACTTCTGCGTTCAGTGCTAACTTGTTAAACTCGGTTTGAAGCATTTCAAGGTGTTCCCTCAAATGCCTCAGCATCTTGATAATAGCATCAATGTCAATGCTGTCCATCTCTTGTTAAAAAATCTGCAAGAATGTTTTCATGAGATTTAATTATCATAATATCAAAAATATAATTTTGACACAATGCCTGCCATCGTAATAATCTGGCCTTTTCAGGTTTAGATTCAATTCTATTCCTTAAGAAAGCTTTCACCTGTGTGTTATCAACTTTCAAAGTGAATTTCTTTGCAAGTAAGAATAATGGCCATTTTTCAAAAGCCCTTTCCTTTTATTGTAACGACCCATTACAGGCTCAGTGGACCGCCCATATGGCCCACTGCCCCAATCGACCCAAGGCTATCCCGATCTTGGGCTCTGCTCTATGGGCCTTAGCCCATCTACGGAACTCTTCCCTCACGAGCTTTCCATAGGCGTCGTATGGGTTACTCATAGAACTCTTTAGCCCATGCACTGGAGTCTGTGCCTTCCCAGGATCGAACCTAAGACCATATGGATATATAGGTACTTAGCACAATCCTGGTACCAATTGAGCTAGTGCATAAAATTCCTTCTCGTTGATATGCCATCTTATGGCTTCTGCATCTTAGAATAAACCGCTACAATATCTGCATGGTTGTTCTCCCTCTGGTGTGAGCTTAGTAAGAACTGCTGCCCACCAATGATCACTGGCATCGGTATACAATACCAGATTATCCTCATCTTGAGGAATAGCCATTTTTGGAAGATTCTTACAAATCTCCTTTAATTGGCATAGACTTTTTGTGTGTTGNCCGAGGAATTCAATCTTTCTTGTCGCAATGACTGCTTTCTTTTCAGATAAAACCAGTCCTTCTTTTTTACAAACATTGGAGAAAATCTCCAAATGCTTAACATGTTCATTCATATCTTTAGATGCTATTAAAACATCGTCAATATAAACAAACATAAATTTAAAATAATCTTTAAAAAGATTATCCATTTTTCTTCGAAATATTTGAGGTGAATTAGCCAATCCCATTGGTAATACCTCCCAAATATAATGTCCTTGTGGTGTAGAGAAAGCTGTGAATTTCTTGCTTTCTTCTTGCATCTTAATCTGGTAAAATCCAGACTTACAGTGGAACTTGGAGAATATCTTGGCGTTGCGTATGCAACTTATTAGATGTTCTCTACTAGGTATAAAATACCCATCAAACTTCAGAATCTTATTAATTTCTTGATAATTAATAACTAACCTGGGTTTTCCTTGTTTTATCTCACCATGATTTCTTACCAGAAAACCTGGACTGCTATATGGTGACATTCCTGCTTTGATTAAACCAAGGTCCAAATGTTCCTTGATTATAATCTGCATATCCCTTTGGTCAATGATATTCATTGGGATAGGCTTGCAACGGACAAATTCATCCTCTTTGCCTTCCT
The DNA here is from genome assembly GCF_012295235.1 of Primulina huaijiensis. Classification (NCBI taxonomy): domain Eukaryota; kingdom Viridiplantae; phylum Streptophyta; class Magnoliopsida; order Lamiales; family Gesneriaceae; genus Primulina; species Primulina huaijiensis. The sequence continues at coordinate 13,324,888 of NC_133314.1, read as the reverse complement.
TGATTTTAAGGCAAGCTTTGAGTTGAATTCTGTCCCACCATGCCAAGGGATCTTCATTATAATTCTCCTTGATCCTCTTCTTGACATCTTCCAGTGATAACTTAGATTCAAACTCTACTTCATTTTTATGTAGAGCCATCTTAAGGCATTCTATCTCTTCTGGTTGGAGTTCTTTATCTGCTCTTCACTAAAGCATTGTTTCTCCGAACCTTCTGGAATCTTTCATTTTTGGGTTCAGGAGTTGTCCTGAATCACCACGTTTGCTGCGAAACTGGATCGGCAATTTTCTGTAAAATGCCTCTCTTAGTCTCTGGACTATGATTTTGTGGTTACAAGGGGTTGTAAACACTAATCTTCTAGTCTAATTTTCTTGAGTATAGGATTTGAACATTTGTAGAAAATTGTTTCCTAGTAAAATGTCAGCTCCTATATCATGAAAATAAATTGGTGGTGTTTTCACCTTGTACCAAGTTGTTCGCCCAGCACCTCCAATCATTATTTCAGTCATCTTAATCCCTTTACATAAGATTAAGATTCTTCTGGAAAAATCTCTTCCAGCAATCTTTGGTAATTCTTCTTCCAAATTATTTGGAAAAACTCCTCGTTTTTCTGTACAAATTTCAGCACCTGAATCAATATAAGCAGCAAAATATTCTGCCTTATATTGTTCATATGACATTCCGACTGGAATGTATATGGAGAATGAACTTGTGGTCATTGAATTTTCCACATTTTATCTTCTGCCATAAACTCCATTCCATACTCTAGACGTTTCCAAGGTTTATGTTCCTCAAGAAACTCTAGTCCAAGAACCAATTAATCTGGTTCTTTTCCTGGAATCCCTGTGATATGAACTTCCAATTCTCCGACTTGGATCATTCCTTGGTAAGTTCCTATCATGGGTTGTTCTAAATAGTAAATTGTATTACAAGGAAATTGATTCCTTTGTTTCGTAATATCAAATACTATTTCGACTTCCTTCCACCCTTCTGGGCATCTAAGTTTTCCTATTGTTGAAAAACTTTTTAGCTCATGTTGGGTTTCTTGGACAGGGGTTTTTCCCCATCTGTAGCTTGTTATTCTATCTCCTTGAAAAGATAGTCTTCTTGATTCCAATCTAAGACTCTGATTCCTTTGTAGGATCGGTTTGTCTTGTATTTAGATATCTGTTTCCTGTATTACAGGAAATTCAATTCGTTCCGGATAAATTGCTTGAGCAACTTTTCCGAATATTTCTGGTATCTCAATAAACTCATTTCTAATAAACAACTCTGAATGATGTGTATTAGATAAAGCATATGAGATTTGATAGGTAATAGAATATGGTCTATTACCTTCCTTCATCAGTCTTTTTTCCTTGAAATTTTGATGCAATGTCAAGGCTCGACTAAAATCTCGATCTGTCAGGTTGTAGGCTATCCTTGGATAGATAACTCCTACAATCTTTCCTGCACAGAGATTTCCTGAGATAGTTCCCAGTACTGAATCTTGAAGGTTCCCCATTCTTTTATCGCATATAGCAATATCAATGGGTGAATCAATACCTTCTTTGAAAGTAGCTTTTATCATAATTTGGATTGCTCCAATATGAATCCAGGACATAGTCCTTGCTACTTCGATCTTGAGTTTTTGTAATTCCTCCTTTATTTCCTCAGAAGGAATTAATTGCATCTCCATTCTATTTCCCGTAAGTTCCATTGGGATTGCCATTTCCCATCTAGAAACTTTATAGATTAGATGATGCTTTCTGTTTCTTAGGCCAAGATTTCCTAAGAACTTTTCTACCTTCCCTGCAGAGAATCCTTGATATCTCTGTAGACTAGGATTTTCTTTCATGATCCTTTGAACCATGTTATTAGATATTGTTGTCTGGCTAAAGAACCCAGACAAATCCTCATGTGTTTCGTGTCGAAACACCTCGTTTTCAGTCAGATTCCGATTCAGTTCCATCGGATTCTCCCTGACTTAAAACTTCTTCTTCTTCATATATACTCTCATCTGAGGCAATGTCCTCAAATCGGTATACCTGAATAAGATCTTGGTAGTAAACTGCTTCTTCAATATCCGGAGTTGGATCGAAGCGTTTAATACCTCTTTTTTCATTTTCTGGACAGTTAGTCGAGATATGTCCTCTTGCTCCATATGTCCAGCAATTACAATCCTTAAAACTTTCATTAGCTCGTGTATGAGCCCTTCGGAAAGTTTTCTTTGTAGGTGTTCTTCCTGTGCTTCGAGATGTACTCGATGCTTGGGAGGATGTCCTACTCCTTGATGGTCGCTCCTTTGTCCAGATTTGTAAGATCTGGCTTTCTGTCTAGACCATACTGTCCTTGGTTTCCAAGAACTCCTTCCACCTCTAGCATAAGGATGAGTCCTGAAACTTTTCCTTTTATGCTTTTGTGGTTTACTTTCAATAATTGTTGGAAGATCATTTTCCTTACAACACAAAGGAGTACGTTTGTTAATACCCCTTAATCGTTTGTAATTCTTTTGTAATGCTGCCAAATGGCACCATTCAGTCAATTTTCCTTTAAGGAAAGAAGATCTTCGTGCCAATGTATCTGGATTTCCAGGTACATATTCCCTTATGAGCATTTCTCTCCAGGGACTTGGCATCTTTGCGAAGAAAAGCTGCATAGCTATGTCTTCTTCGACTCCCGAATTCCATCTATATTTAGTGAATAACATAATGTATTCATCCACTAAACATATATCATGTAATTCAAGACTATACAGAGCTTGAGTATATTTCTTCCTCTTCTCTGTGTCTTGACTATTAAAATAGTCTACCCCTATAAAGTGTGCTATAAATAGGGTTGCCATTCTTCCGGCTATCTCGCTTAGAGATTCTCCGGCTAGGACCAACTCTTTAGTTTCCACCGAAGTCATGTCCCAAGCAATTTTCACTGATCCCATAAGACTCATTTCTAGGAGTTTAATGAATCCTTCTCTGTTAAGTCAAGTGTTCCTGCTGCAATTCTCATAGCAGATGTCCAATCATCTATGAGTTCTTCTCTGTTTTTGAAATCTAAGACATCAAGGTTAAGCATAACCCCGTAAGGATGTATAGGATCTAAAACAGTTTTCCCATAGGGTGTTTGGTGCAAGGGAATTTGAGTTCTCCTTGTCCTTGTTCCCGCATGGTGTGAACCTCCACCAGTATGGAAATCAGTTTGAGATTCTCTCATGTGTATATTTTGAGATCCCACACTTTTCCTTGGTGGTTCCTGTGAAGATGACCAAGTTATAGCAGGTGTTTCACCTCCTGCTGTGTTCATCTTTAGATCTACAACTTCGAGATTTGCGAAGGATTCTGCAAGCTCTTGTAGATCCTCTAGACTAATTCTTTCTAAAGTTGTCATCAGATTAATTTCTTTTCTGATACAGACTTTATTAGATTGATCATCTTTTCTTCTTCAGTCAAAGGTTTTGACACCACTTGGGCTTTCCCTTGTTGATGTAACAAAGGTTCAGTACCAAATGATGGTGGTAACCAACCTCCTGAAGTTCTTTTACTAGAACTAGGTTGTTGTTCTAGTTTTTGAATTCTTGTTTGAATATCCTTTAATATTCCAAGAATTTCTTCCTGGTTTTCAAGGATCTTCTCAACTCGTTGAGGTACAAAGTATAGCATGTTGCCATAATTTTGTACTGTTTTCTGGATTTCTCTAAGGTCTAAAGAGAGCTTAGAGGAATCTGGAACTATTTCCATAAACTTATTTGTTTGAATCATAAGTTTACCTGAGGGTGCTGATGCTTCCCTATCTGTTTCTGATATCTAACAGTAGTTAGATTCTCTTGTTTATATTCCAAAATATTGGAATAATTCTTGTAAATTACTTTTCTCGAACAAAAGTTCGGATTCATAATTTTTGAGATTCTCCTCCTCAAACATTTTGTTTCTTTGTAATAATATATTTTGTGTTTGAAATAAATCAACCTACGGCTCTGATACCATTTGGTCTCCGTGCCCAACCCAGAGCTCCGGCTTTCGGATAAGGAGATGGGCGATCATGTGATCTTTGGTAGGGTGACACAACAAAAGGTACCTATCAGCTTGCTAACCTCAAACTCTGTAGAAGAGCCTAGGTTATCCCCTACGGAGAGTCGTGCTTCGTGTCAGATCACACGATAGAGGCTCGGGGCTTTTTATAAGCTCTGATACCATTTTCGAAAGCGCGAGGATCAATTAAAAGAAAATAGGGAATAAGGGCATTTTTGGTATTTTTAAAGAAAATTTCTCTCTCCAGGTACTAAAACCCAACTTCTTTTTCAAAGTGTACTGATACCCAATTAACCCATAAACTTTCAATAATTTTTTTAAAATAAATATTTGATTCATCATCTTCATTCATGAATAAATTCATAAATTTGAAAGTTTACTTGTAAAAAATTTAAAATATATTTACAATAAAAAATAAACAATTGTTTAAAATATAAATAATTTATAAAATAGATATTACATAATGAAAAATTATGTTATCGATACATATACAATAAAAAAAATCTAAACATATATAAAAATCTACCTTATATTTCTTAATTCTATATTAGAAAATTTTAAAACAAATTGATTATTTTTTTCGATAATATTTTGGGTCCAATCCGATTTGAACCAAACCCAAAACCGCTAACTCCAACCTGATTTTTTTTCGTATCGAATCGAGTCGGATTGGCTAGTCAGGTTCATTTGGACACCTTTAGGGAGACTTTTTAAAGTTTCGGTCGCAAGGTGGATTATTAATTTGTGAACTTTTTGATTCTTATTAAATTTATTAAAAATTTATATGAAACTATATTCATAGTTCTTACAACATGCAGTTCACCGACACCATACAATATAAGATGCCGTAAGCATATGACACATGTTAGGTTCAACAAACACTTAATCGATGTTTATTATTTCCAAATGTATTACTTTGAAAGAACCAATTTTCATCTATTCTAATCAGAAAAAGACATTAGAGCAATAACTTCACTTCTATTATGATTTTTGATGCGATTTGCGTGAATAGGATGAGCTGAGTCGGCTATCCACGGAATCTGATAAATAATGAAGGGAAAATGAGCAATGGAATATATCTTGTGGAGAAGATATATCTTTGTAATATGTCTTCAGTTGCAACTGAGACCTGCAAACAAGAAAAAGAACTCGTGAATGGCCGTCGGAGGGGTGTCCGGCATGGCCACTCTGATTCTTAAGTCTGCAGGTTGAAGATGAAGGATAAAGGGTTATATATGTGAAGATATACGTGATTGTTAAAATGTTCCAAATCAGAATCACTCAATGTAAAATATACTTACTATTTATAGGAGGATATTGAAAGGGGGTCGATTAAGGTGCCCGAATGCGCAATAGAAGTTTCAAAATATTTTCATACAAGAACCGAGCACCCTAAATACTATAGTGTGTAGCAAATACAATAAAACACACAAATGTCATACATAGGGTGTTTTAGAAAATATACCTATCAATCTCTCAAGATTGATGATGGCTCCAACTTAGTTGTCAAGCAACTAAGCTCTTCAAAGGCAAGACAAATCTTCAAGCTTCCAAGAGCACACATTGCTCAAAATTAAGGCCACTACCAACAAGCTAAATCCACTCTAATTTTTTACTAGAAAAATTAGAGCATTTTTCATTTGAGAAGAGAGAGTTTCCTCAACAATTGAAGAAAAAAATCAAGGAGAATATTGAGTGAAGGGTTCGGCCATCTAAGGAAAAGGAGAGAAAGATGAGTGTTTTTCTTGGTGTATGAAAAAGCAAAAGCAAGCATGTGCATGCCATGTCTTGGATATTGAAAAAGTTGTCTCCCAACCCTTCACCTTCCATGCATGCATTCTATTTGGGTTTGTAACAATTACAAAGCCCATGGACTTTTATTTAAATGTCTCAAACAAATTTAAGACCATTTAAACTTTACTTGATTTTACTCAAGCCCACTAGTTTTATAATTATTTCGAATTGGGCTCTACATGGCCCAATGTAATTTAATTAATTCAACACTTGAATTAATTTAATTATTTGGACTCTATTATGCCCACTAGTATTTAATTAATTCAACATTTGAATTAATTTAATTTAGTCCATAATAATGTTTATGAAAATCACAATTTTCAAATACATTATTTATTTGGCCAACTTTTAATTTAGGAACACTTTCACAAATTAAAAGTTACATTCCCCATAATCCTCTTATAGAAGTCATACTTCTATTTTTATTTACGCTTATAAACTACTTTATAAGCCGTTCAACACATTTAACTATTTTACTTCTCAACGGTATCTAGAAAGTTAACACTTGTGTGACCCTCAATGGTTCAATGATACAACTAGCCGTAGGTTCACATCTCAATGTGATTCGGGAATAAACATGTGGGGCCGTTAACTCCTAATCGTTATTACAATGCAATTTGATTAGTGTTAATTAATTGCAGCAGAAAACGAGTTTAAAATTTCTTTACAATGAGCCCAAAATATGTTATTTGAATACTAAAAATAGTATTTCATCTCACATCATAAAATCTGTCCACACATAATCAAAACACTCATACAACAACAAATCATATCCTCGGGACATGCCACGCTATCAAATCAATGCTCGAGTTGGCACACCGGCCTCAATCAGGGATACCCATATGATAGCGTCGACAAAGCGCCATCAAATCCCAAATCTCAATCAATCATCGGGGCCACTAATGTCTATGTTTTAAGGGCCACATAATGCCAAACATAGCATCGTGTTCACAAACCCCAGAATCAAACCCAATCATATCAGGGTATCCAAGTATCATAGCTCAACGTGCATGTCATGTATGCCACATCAAATCATTAAATAAGGCATATATACATGTAATCTCAATCCAATCAATCAAACATATATCATATAATACAGATACATGTCGTATGTAACCCGGTCGCAACATACCTCAATTCTTCGTTTCCAATTGATGTAGCTTGAAGATTTCGGTATAATAATCTATCTACAACAATAACATATTCATTTCAATCAATAACATCATTCAAAATCAACAATATAAGTTTCAAATATCTTTTGAAACTTCAAAAATTCATATCAAATCAAAATTTCAGCATAATTCAATTTCAACTTCGAATACGAGTTTCTTGCCGGTTATTCTATCGCATATATTGAAATCAACTTCAAATACTTGCTATTCCAGCACTTTAATATTTAGAGCTGCTGAAACCAAAAGAATCTTACCTCAAAAGGAAGCTCTCGACGCGAGGATTCCGAATATATAAGTTGTTCCAAGTTTGGACAACGTTTTGGGGTGATTTCGTACAAAAGAAATCGATTTCCACCTTATTCTCTCAAAACTTCAAAGGAAGAAGGAGGATATGTAGTGAAAACTCATCTTTATCACCTGTGCTATAGAGGTATTCACGCATATGCGCGGCCGAACTCGCGCATATGCTCGGGTAGTTCTGCCAGCGCGCGTAGTTCTGTGCGGGTACGCATCTTGTTCTCTTCGAAACGCTATTTTAGGTTCTTAATTAGCAAACGTGGTCAACATTAAAGTTGTAGCTTTATGTCTTGGCTTTCATTTTCCACTAACCTCACTCCATTTGGATATTGGATGCGAGAGTTACGCTCGTTCTCCCAAAATGTGTCAGTGCAGGAACTGCAACGCACACGATACACTTCGGGATGATTTTGCCCATATTTTCAAATGGATTTGGACAAAACTCAAAACATAAAAGTTTTAGTACTATGTATTAGATTTCCAATGTAATTGGTCTCATCCCATTTGGACTAATACTCAGATGATTATGCCAAAAACCGTAGCATGTGTCACTTTTGTATTGCGATTCAGCATACTTTTCAAACACAAATCAATTTCTAATACAATCTTTCATTATCACCACATATATTCACATATCCATTGTCATGATATACATCATATACGTAATCACATGATAATTTCATGAATTATCGATAATCAACATAAGATTTACGATAATACGATACACGGTCCTTACATTTCTCTCCCACTTAAAAGATTTCGTCCTCGAAATCTCAAGTGTCCATATATACAAAACATTGGTAAACATATAATACGTCACCAGTTATAGTACATATCAATCAGTAAATGGATCATTATACATTGAATACAATGAAACAGGTGGAATAGAATCAAACAAGTGCGGATATGATTCTCGCATTTTGCTTTCCAATTCCCACGTTGACTCCTCCACACCATGTCGTGTCCATTGCACTCGAACTAAAGAGTTCGATTTGTTACGCAATATTTTCTCCTTTCGATCCACAATACAAACAGGGTGCTCAACATAAGAAAGAGAAGGATCAAGTTCAACCTCATCAGGTTGAAGCACATGTGATGGATCTGGTTCATACTTTCTCAACATAGAAACATGAAACACATCATGAATGGCAAATAAAGTTGGTGGCAATGCCAACCGATAAGCAAGATCCCCAAATCGATCAAGGATCTCGTATGGACCAACATATCGAGGAGATAACTTCTCTCGCATGCCAAATCGAACGGTGCCTCGAAAGGGAGATATTTTCAGAAACACTTTGTCATCTTTCTGGAATTCCAAGGGTCGTCTTCATTTATTCGCATAACTTGTTTGACGATCCTGAGCAGCTTTCATCCGCTGTCGAATCAACTGAACCTTATCATTCATTTCCTGTATCATTTCAGGTCCAGTCAATTGTCTTTCACAAATTTCATCCCAGAATAACGGTGACCTACATCGTCTCCCGTGCAAGGCTTCAAACGGTGCCATACCAACGCTCGTTTGAAAGCTATTATTATAAGAAAATTCCACCAATGGTAAAGCATATTGCCATCTCATTCTGAAATCCATCACAATCGCACGTAACATTTCTTCTAATGTTTGAATTGTACGCTCCGTTTGACCATCAGTCTGAGGATGATAAGTAATACTCATAGCCAAATGCGTACCCATTGCTTCTTGAAAACTACTCTAGAATTTAGAAGCAAACCTGGGATCACGATCTGATACAATTTAGACTGGCACACCGTGCAGTCTCACAATATTCTCGATGTATAAACGGGCCATTCTCTTATAAGGATAAGTCCGCTCATACGGAATGAAATGTGCAGATTTCGAAAGCCGATCAATAATAGCCCAAATAGCATCACAGCCCTTGGGCGAACGAGATAAATGAGTCACAAAATCCATAACAATATGTGCCCAATTCCACTTTGGGATTTCAAGACTATGGAGTAATCCTCCAGGTTTCATTCTCTCGGCTTTTATTTGCTGGCAAACAAGACATTTCGAAATAAATTCAGCAATGTCCTTCTTCATACGTCACCACCATAATTGAGGTCTCAACGTCAAATACATTTTCCGACCTCCGGGTGAATACTGTATTTGCTACAATGTGCTTCACGAAGAAGGGCAGATTTCAACTTAAACTCATTAGGGACTACCAGCCAACCATTAATTCGTAAAGAACCATCCGAAGAAATCTGAAATCCAGACTGATGTCCTGCAGATACAAGTTCTTTCGACTTTTGGATCTGAGCATCGTTTCGTTGGGCCTTTCGTATTTTTGATAGCAAGTTCGGCTCAATTTGCAATGCTGAGACAGTGACAGAATTCCAATTCGAGTGAAAAGTCCCACCAGAAGTACATATATCCTCATGTACCTTGGCGACACTGACATAAGCTAAAACAGAATCATGAACTTTCCGGCTAAGGGCATCCGCAGTAACATTCACCGATCCCGGGTGATATTGAATCTCCCAATCAAAGTCCTTCAAGAGATCCATCCATCTGCGTTGTCTCATATTCAAATCAGATTGAGAAAAGAGATACTTCAAACTCTTATGGTCCGAATAAATAATAAACTTTTCTCCGTACAAATAATGGCGCCAAATCTTCAAAGCAAACACAATGGCAGCCAATTCAAGATCATGAACATGATAACGTGTTTCATGAGATTTCAATTAACGAGACGCATAAGCAACCACTTTGCCATGTTGCATCAGAACACAGCCCAAACCTTTACCAGACGCATCTGTACACACTACAAATCCTCCGGTACCTGAGGGAATAGTTAGCACAGGTGTTGTGGTCAATCTCGTCTTCAATTCAAGAAAACTAGAAGTACCCTGAAGCTGATCAAATAAATCATCAATACGAGGAAGTGGATACTTGTTTTTCACAGTGGCCTGATTCAATTGCCTATAATCGATACACATTCGCATAGTACCATCTTTCTTTCGAACAAATAAAACTGGAGCTCCTCAAGGTGATACACTCGGTCGAATATATCCATTATCGAGAAGATCATGTAATTGTTCTTTCAATTCTTTCAATTCCAGAGGTGCCATGCGATAAGGAGCTTTCGATATAGGCGCAGTTCACGGCATAAGATCAATGCTAAATTAAACTTCTCGATGAGGAGGAAAATCAGGAATCTCATTGGGAAATACATCCGGGAATTCTTTCGCAACAGGAATATCATATAACGATGGCTCTTTTTTCGAGACATCAACAGCGTAGATAAGATAACCCTCATCTCCGCTAATCAAAAGTCGAGACATTTCCAGAGAGGATACTAAAGGAATTTTGGCTTGAGAACCCTTGCAATAAAAATTCCACTTGGGTCAATCAATAGGTCGAAATCGAACCACTCCATGAAAACAATCGACAATAGCTCGATTTATGGTCAAGATATCCATGCCAACAATACAATCAAAGTCGTGCATTGGGAGGACAATAAAATTCAGGAATATCACATTATCCTCGTACATCAATACACAGTTATGCACAACTTGCTCAGACAGAATAATATTTCCTACTGGCGTGGCTATCGACAATGTATCATACAACGGAGTACACATAATACCCTGAAATGCAACAAATGCATGAGTGAGATGCTCCTGTATCAAATACCACACGTGCAGGATAATCGCAAAGCATGCAAATACCTGCAATCACACCACCAGGAGCTTCTTTCGCTTGATCTTCGGTCATAGCATACACTCTAACTTGAGGAGGAACTTGGGTACACTAACTACCAGGTCCTCGATATCATGGAACATTCGACTGCTGGGAAGAGGGAACAGGAACAGCAGGTCTCATCATACTGGGGCCACCTCTAAATCCTGGCTGGGTTTGGGCAGAAGTCGTACCCCTATTCGGACATACACGAGAAAATTGACCTTCATAACAAGTACCAAACATACCTCGACACTGCTCAATAGTATGTTTGTCTCCAAAATAACTACAATAAGGAGCAATCACGGGACTCCCTCTATGGGATCCATTGGAACTAGAAGAAGATGAAGAAACAGTGGAACCAGTCTTCTTAAACTTCCTACCTCTCGAACTCAAGGTAGGCTGCTGAGCTGTCACTGGAGGTGGAGGAGTGTACTGAGGACCTCTTCGTTTTAGTCCAGCTTCAACTGCCTCTGCGTAGCTTGTAGGCAAACCTGAAATGAAAAAAGTATATATAGCAGAATGCAATCTATTCACAAACCTGTTATATTTTGTATTTGCATTCGCAGCTACGTGAGGTGCATACTTCAACAACGTCAAAAACTTCGAAGCATATTCCGCAACAGTCATCGTTCCCTGCTGCAGACTATTAAATTCATTCTTGAGCAGTATAATAAGAAGGATGGGAATACTGCTCCAAAAACGGGGCCTTGAAGACATCCCATGTGACTTCAATCCCTGCCTCTTTCAGTCCAATCTCAGCGGCTTCCCATCAAGATTTTGCTTGGTCTTTCAGCTGGTAGAGAGCAAGTTTCATTCGCCGAGCCTTAGAGTATTCCACAATATTAAACAAGTGCTCGATATCCTCTAACCATGCCTCTGCTCTTTCTGCACTCTCAGTGCCAAAGAACCTCGGTGGTTTCAAATCCTGGAATCGAGCCATCACCAGATCCATGGACAATCCTTCGAATTGTCCAACTATCCTCTCAGTACTGCTACTCGTAGTTTCATTCGTGGGATCCATCTACAAATTAAAGGATCAATATCAATTCCCATCATCATCATCTCATATCATCAATCTCATCAACAACTTACTCAAACTAAGTCAAGTAGGAGCAAGTAATACAAATAAATCAAACACAAGCGCACAATTCATTTGTGCCTATTCAAGTGTACACAAGACTCAATTGAGCATTCCCAGCTATGCTCTAATCGTTATTACAATGTAATTTGATTAGTGTTAATTAATTACAGCGAAAAACGAGTTTAAAATTTCTTTACAATGAGCCCAAAATATGTTATTTGAATATTAAAAATAGCATTTCATCTCACATCATAAAATCTGCCCACACATAATCAAAACACTCATATAACAACAAATCATATCCTCGGGACATGCCCCGGTATATAGATACCTAAATATACTGGGAAACAAAGACATAAAACCTAAGCTCAACTGTGACTCCCTCCAAAAGTACCCTCTCCGGTCTCCTGATATCCTGGAGTACCTGTCATTGTCTGTTAGAGTAGGTGCACGTCGAGCCAAGTGTTGACCGAGTGTTCACAATGAAACTTTATGTATAAACAGTCTTTGTTTTAATAATATTTGAAATTATTGTTTTGACACTTCTTTATCTGTATACACATGCTAGTTGCATAGATAAAGTCCTTGAATATACAAATAGTAGAAAGAATATTAGATGCTCATATGATGAGTATCATGAAACTCATATTTGGAATACTGTATATTCTAAACAATTCCTAGTCGATTCAGCCGCCGCTAAGAAGGATATAGGCCGCTCAAGTTCGAGACTAGTATCTGCGATGTGAGAACCATGTTTCATTGGTAGGGGACATTGTGATGTCCTAACATGCAGATAGGTGCTCATTGTAGAGTGCACTAAACAACCCTCCATAAAGGACTTTCCAAGTGGTTCTCACTTATCGAGTGGAAACGTCCTAGTTTATGGTTGTACACCATTAGTCCTTATAACCCTGGACAACATTGAGACTCTATGTGCTAGCATTGCACTTTGATTTGTTAACCGACTCATATGGGGTCATCAGGTGGCAATGTTGGGTGTTTTGTCGAAACATATAGGAGTCGATGCATTGTAGTTGGGGATTCACCGCTTACCTTCGGGTATGGATATCCTATGTGTATGTAATATGAAATCTCTGATCAGAGTATGGTGGTAATTATGAAAGGGGTTTCATAGATTACACCATCGATGCAACTACGACATGACACATTGTATCGATTCATTGACAACTCTCGATATACTAATGGTTGTCGAATCGGTCGGGATAAATGAGATGAAGGGACCGTACTGTATGCTAACCATAATAGAATGGTTCTTGCAGGCACTATCATTTGATACCTAGGGAACCATGTAAGCGATGCTGCTAGGCATTTAACATGATTGGTTGGGTACTATCAGACTTGAGTTCTGACGTTTTTATTATCAAGGAGTTGATAATTAAGAATGGAGCAATTGAGGTATGCTCATATAAGGACATGTTTAGTCCGAATCACATGGAGATGTGAACCCACGACTAGTTGTATCAATGAACCATTGAGGGCCACACAAGTGCTAACTTTCTAGATCCCGTTGAGAAGTAAAATATTTCAATGTGTTGAACGGCTTATAAAGGAGTTTATAAGCGTAAGGAAAAATTGAAGTATGACTTCTATAAGGGAAATGTGACTTTTAATTTTTGGAAGTGTTCTTAAATTAAAAGATGGCCAAATAAATAATGTATTTGAAAATTGTGATTTTCATAAACATTATTATGGACTAAATTAAATTAATTCAAGTGTTGAATTAATTAAACAATAGTGTACCTAGTAGAGTTCAAATAATTAAATTAATTCAAGTGTTGAATTAAGTAAATAACGTTGGGCCTTATAGAACCCAATTGTAAATAATTATTCAACTAGTGGGCTTGAGTTAAATCAAGTAAAGTTTAAATGGTCTCAAATGTGTTTGAAATATTTAAATAAAAGTCCATGGGCTTTGTAATTGTTACAAACCCAAATAGAATGCTTGCATGGGAGGTGAAGGGTTGGGAGACAACTTTTTCAATATCCAAGGCATGGCATGCACATGCCTAGTCTAACTTTTCAACAACCAAGAAAACTCTCCTCCCTTCTCTACACACTCATGTTGGCCGAAATTTCAAGCCTCATTTCTCCCCAATTTGGCTTCTTCAATTGTTGAAGATTCCCTACACTTCTCAAAGAAAAATCCTCTTATTTTTCTAGTGCAAAATAAGAGGGGTTCTAGCTTGTTGGTGGTGGGCTTAATTTTTGAGCAAGGAGTGCTCAAAGCAAGCTTGTAGATTGTGTCTACCATTCAAGAGCTTAATTGTATATCAACTAAGTAGGAGCCATCATCAATCCTTTGTGATTGATAGGTACATTTCTAAAAAACCCTATGTATGACATATCTTGGTGTTTTTGTGTTTGCTACACACTAGTATATGAGGTGCTCGATTTTTGCATTGAAAAAAATTTTAAAAACTTCCGTTGTGCTTTCCGGCACCTTAACCGATCCCCTTTCAAGTGGTATCAGAGCTAAGGATACTATTTTGTGTAGCATATACATAATATTATGTTGAGGTCCATTTCTAACCGTATGAGACATTCAAAACAATTTTTCAAAGGCCGATTTTTGGGCACATTTTGAGCAGCATGTTGCTGCCCATTTTGGGCAGCTCGGGCTGCCCGAGGGGCTGCCCATTTTGGGCAGCAAGGGCAGCCCCTCCCCGAACAGCCCCATGTTTTTAAATAAAATTTTTTTTAAGTTGGCTGGAATCCGGCGACGGCGATGACGACTAGGGTTTCCCAAAGTGTTTAGGATTATCTAAGTGTCATGGGCCTTGAATTTGTTGGGCCATTAGATGGCTAACATATTTGTGAAATTTAAATGGGCCAAATGTTTTTGGTGAAAAATGATTTTTTGGGCCCTTAAGTTTAAATTTACAAAAGTTGCAAATATTTTCTCATGAAATAAATAATTGAAGTTGGACTTTAATTATTTATAGTAAATTGTGATTTACAAGAAATTCGATTATAAATAAATTAATTAGAAAGTAGACAAAGGAGTTTGTATACTTTGTTAATTTAGTTTATAATCGTGGCGGTTAGTGATTGGATCAAGATATGTAATATTGGATCAATTGATTATTGTGATAATTAATTGATGGTGTATGATATGTGATATTATGCATGAATGATGATCAAAAGCCCAAGCCCAATTTGCTAGGTATATGCTAGGATATTTTGTGTTGAACGATTGTAATAATTATCAAATTTAAAGTGGGCTTGGTTTATGGCCCGTTCCTACCCCCCATGAGATGTATCCCTATTTGCCATGGATATTTATTTGTAAATATTAGTATAGTGGAAGATCAAGATTGGAATATGGTGGCCTTGGTGATTATGAAGATCGAAGACATGTAAATATTGGAAGCTTATGTAAAAGTTGCATTTGCATCTCTTGCATTTCCCTAGGATTGGACCTAGGCCCGTGTTTAGATCACACGGGCCATTAGTTTTGGGGCGATTGATCATCCTTGTTTTACTGTTTATAATATATGCATGATATGTTATAAATAATGAGTATGCGCGTTATTATTATGATAATAACAAAGTTGCATGAATCCGGCAAACATACGATCAAACATGGCGAGCTTTTAAATAAAATTAATAATGAGACCTTTCAAAATTAAAAAACCCTTATTTTGAATAAGATTCAAAATTAATATCAAGCCCGAAAAGGGGAATTATAAAGTTGTTTATAATTTCCATTTCTTCCATCGACAATGGGTGCATGATGAACGCTACACGTGTTCCGGGCTCGGCTCATATTATTTGGGGGGCCTTGGACACCGGCAAGCTGTGACATCCATTGACATTGTGATGTGAACTACGTGGAACTCCCATGATTTCGGCTCATGTTATTGCGAGAACTCATGGTGACCGTCCATTAAGGTTCAACATCGATTGGTAAGGCTTGACACGTAAAGATGAATGACGTCATATTATTGGGTCCTAATCAAACGTGAGACAAAAGTTTACGTAGAGGGTTGCATGGAGATGCAATTGGAAACTACCTTTCAGGAATTTTGATTGGCTGATATTATTCGGGATCATAATTTGCTAATTGGACCTTGCGTACCTACTGAGCAAAGAAGTTTCCCGTTTTCACTAGAGGGTAGTGAAAGTTATAAAAACAGTGGGAGTAAATATTTATAAAGTAAAAGTTCATACTTTATATCTTACCAAATATTTTAAAATAGTCAATAACATTTATCTGTTTTACTTTTCAGTACAAATTTGACAATGTCTTCGATTCGCAATCTGTTGTCTGCTATACTCGACAAACATATTTTAACCGGACCTAATTACCTCAATTGGCTAAGGAATCTAAAAATCGTCTTTAATTCGGAAAGGATAGCATATACACTTACTGAGTCGCCCCCTGTTGAGGCTCCAACTGACTACACTCCTGAGGAATAGCAGACTTACAAGGAATGGTGTGACCATGACTTGAAAGCCAAGTGTTATATGCAGGCTTCTATGAATGATGAGCTGCAGAGGCGTTTTGAGGATGCAAAGAGTGTTGATGATATTCATTTGCATCTCAAGGAGCTCTTTGGAGAGCAAACACGTCCTCTTAGGCATGTTACCGTCAAGGAGCTGATCACTTTGCACATGCGAGATGGGGCCTCGGTCCATGAGCATGGCCTAAAGTTAATTGGGCTCGTGGACAAGCTCGTTGGCATGGATCTGATGTTGCCTTCAGGGTTGACCACCGACGTGTTGCTCTTATCGCTGCATAGCTCATTTGATCCTTTTGTGGTGAATTTCAATATGAACAAGATGGAACCGACCCTTGAAGAGTTGGTGAATATGCTTGCTACCTTTGAGTCCACCATCAAGAAAGAGAAGTCGGTTCTTTATGTGGGCTCTTCATCTGGTACGAAGACTGGTCCACCTAGGAAGGGAAAGAAGCGTTCTTTCCAACTTCCCAAGAAGAACATGCCCTTGAAGAGGCAGACTCTGAGTCCCGCTGTGGTAGCCACACCAGTGAAGGCTGACAAGACTGTTGACATCTGTCATCACTGCAAGAAACCTGGACATTGGAGGCGTAACTGCAGGGAATATCTTGCCCAGAAGAGTTTTGGAAATGGTATGTTCTATATCGAAGTAAATATTTCAATTAACTCTACTTCTTGGGTATTAGATACCGGCTGTGGCTCACATATCTGTAATAAATTGCAGGTGATGGGAAGAAGTAGGAGGCTTAGGGAAGGTGAGACCTTCTTGAGGATGATTAATGGAGCAAGAGTTGCTGCCAAGGCCATAGGAGATGTTTACTTGCTTTTGAACAATGATTTTAAGTTAATTTTAAGAGATGTTTTGTTTGTACCTGAATTGGTGAAAAACATTGTTTCCATTTCTATGCTTGATAAAGATGGATTTTCTTGTTTATTTAGCAAAGGTGTTTGCAACATTTACAAGAACGAATGTTTATTTTGTACTGGAGAACTTGAAAATGATCTCTACACCTTAAAATTGAAAGATATTCCACTAAACAATGTCCAAGCAATAACAACAACAAACAAGCGAAAACAAGATACTCTAAATTCGGCACAATTATAGCATGCTCGATTAGGACATATTTCCCTAAGAAGGATGAACAAGCTAGTGGAAGTGGGCATGTTTGATATGTCTGATATTAATGCTCTCATGACTTGTGAATCCTGTCTGAAAGGAAAGATGACCAAAATTCCCTTTAAGGGCCATGTGGAGCGAGCCAAAGAGTTATTGGATTTGATCCATACCGATGTGTGCGGTCCGCTTAGCATCACCACTAAGCATGGACATGCCTACTTCATCACCTTTACCGATGACTTTTCGAGGTATGGTTATGTGTATTTGATGAAATACAAGTCTGAAGCTTTTGAAAAGTTCAAAGAATTCAGAAGTGAAGTAGAGAAGCAGTTGGGACGAAGCATCAAGACACTTCGATCGGATCGAGGTGGTGAGTACTTGAGTGC
The DNA here is from genome assembly GCF_012295235.1 of Primulina huaijiensis. NCBI lineage: Eukaryota > Viridiplantae > Streptophyta > Magnoliopsida > Lamiales > Gesneriaceae > Primulina > Primulina huaijiensis. The sequence goes on along the minus strand of NC_133314.1, from coordinate 13,306,857 downwards.
CGAGTTCCAAGCGTATCTTAGGGAGAATGGGATTCTCTCGCAGTGGGCTCTGCCCGCTACACCACAGTTGAATGGTGTTTCGGAGCGTCGTAACTGGACTTTGATGGACATGGTTCGGTCTATGATGGGGTTCACGTAGTTGCCGCCATCCTTTTGGGGATATGCACTTGAAACAGCGGCACTGTTGTTGAGCAATGTCCATTCAAAAGCAGTTGATAAGACACCATATGAGATATGGATGGATAAGCCTCCCAAATATTCTTATCTTAGAATATGTGGGTGCCCTGCTTATGTGAAGCAGGTAGTGGGAAATAAATTGGATAGTCGATCTATTTTATATTACTTTGTGGGATATCCAAGGAATTCAGCTGGATATTATTTCTATTATCCCCGAGAAACAAAGGTGTTTGTTTCTAGGAATGCAACCTTTTTGGAAAAATAATTTCTATTGGATAGAAAAGGGGAGATGGTAGAACTCGAAGAGGTTGGAGAGACACCCACAATTATAGAACCCTCACCCGAAGAGCCAAGAGAGGAGATACAAGCTCCTATAAGATCCGAGAGAGTTTCGAGACCACCTATGAGGTATGGTCTGCTTCTTGAAGAGGGCCATGATGAGCCTATCCATGGATGTTATCCAAGGACCTTCAAGGAAACGTTATCTGTTGCCGATTCATCCAAGTGGCTTGAAGCAATGGAATCTGAGATGAATTCCATGCATTCGAACCAAGTGTGGAACCTTGTGGATCCACCCTAGGGAACCGTTCCCATAGGGTGTAAATGGATGTACAAGAGGAAACTTGGGGTGGATGGGAATGTATTGACCTTCAAGGCGCGGTTGGTGGCAAAAGGATATACTCAAAGACAAGGAGTTGACTTTACGGAAACCTTTTCTCCATTTGCAATGTTCAAGTCGATAAGGATATTGCTAGCCATAGTTGCATGGTATGACTATGAGATATGGCAGATGGATGTCAAGACAGCTTTTCTTAATGGGGATATTAAGGAAGAGATTTACATGTCTCAACCTGAAGGATTTATATCTGTAGGAATTGAGCATATGGTATGCAAACTTCAGAGATCTATTTATGGTCTAAAGCAGGCATCTAGGAGTTGGAACCTCAGATTCGATAGTACAATCAAAGAGTTTGGTTTTACTAAGAATCCTGAGGAACCCAGTGTGTATAAGAAGGTCAGTAGGAGTGCTGTGACATTCTTGGTGCTTTATGTTGATGACATTCTACTCATTGGGAATGATGTAGGAATGTTGCAATCAACTAAAATATGGTTAGCGAGTAAGTTCTCGATGCAGGACTTGGGTGAAGCATCCTTTGTATTGGGAATACAGATCTATAGAGATAGATCGAGAAGATTGCTTGGTCTCACCCAGCCCACATACATTGATACCATCGTGAAGCGGTTCTCGATGGATGATTCCAACAGAGGACATCTACCAATGTGTCATGGCGTGTCCCTATCCAAGTCTATGTCTCCCAAGACTGATGCAGAGATAGCGGCTATGACAAGCATTCCTTATGCATCTGCGATTGGTAGCATCATGTATGGGATGATGTCTACACGTCCTGACGTGGCTTTCGCACTAAGTGTAGTGAGTAGATATCAGTCGAACCCTGGCCTTCCACACTGGAAAGCTGTGAAAGACATCCTCAAGTATTTGACAAGAACCAATAAGTTGTTCTTGGTCTACGGGGGTGGAGGACTGAAATTGGAAGGCTATACCGACTCTAGCTTCCAAAGAGATATCAATGACTCGAAGTCAACCTCTGGGTTTGTATTCATGCTCAATGGTGCTGCTGTCTCTTGGAAGAGTTCCAAGCAAGACAGTACTGCGGATTCCACCACTGAGGCCGAATACATTGCTGCATCAGCTGCAGCAAAGGAGTCTGTTTGGATAAGGAATTTCGTCTAAGAGTTGAGCGTCATTCTTAATGGAGTTGCTCCTGTCCCGGTGTTTTGTGAAAACATGGGAGCTATAGCTCAAGCAAAGGAGCCAAAGTCTCATCAGAAGTCCAAACATGTATTGAGAAAATACGACATCCTTCGAGAGATTATGGGAAGAGGAGAAGTGTCGATTGACAAAGTCGGCTCCGCAGATAATGTTGCTAATCCGCTAACTAAGCCTTTACCTGGACCATTATTCGAGAAGCATCGCGAATCGATGGGTTTGAAGCATATGGGTAGTTGGCTCTAGTGCAAGTGGGAGATTGTTAGAGTAGGTGAACGTCGAGCCAAGTGTTCACAATGAATCTCTATGTATAAACAGTCTTTATTTTAATAATATTTGAAATTATTGTTTTGACACTTCTTTATCTGTATACCCATGCTAGTTGCATAGATAAAGTCCTTGAATATACAAATAGTAGAAAGAATATTAGATGCTCATATGATGAGTATCATGAAACTCATATTTGGAATACTGTATATTCTAAACAGTTCTTAGTCGATTCAGCCACCGCTAAGANTGAGACTCTATGTGCTAGCATTGCACTTTGACTTGTTTACCGACTCTTATGGGGTCATCAGGTGGCAAGGTTGGGTGTTTTGTCGAAACATATAGGAGTCGATGCATTGTAGTCGGGGATTCACCGCTTACCTTCGGGTATGGATATCCTATGTGTATGTAGTATGAAATCTCTGATCAGAGTATGGTGGTAATTATGAAAGGGGTTTCATAGATTACACCATCGATGCAACTACGACATGACACATAGTATCGATTCATTGACAACTCTCGATATACCAATGGTTGTCGAATCGGTCGGGATATATGAGATGAAAGGACCGTACTGTACGCTAACCATAATAGAATGGTTCTTGCAGGCACTATCATTTGATACCTAGGGAATCATGTAAGCGATGCTGCTAGGCGTTTAACATGATTGGTTGGGTACTATCAGACCTGAGTTCTGACGTTCTTATTATCAAGGAGTTGATAATTAAGAATGGAGCAATTGGGGTATGCTCATATAAGGACATGTTTAGTCCGAATCACATGGAGATGTGAACCCACGGCTAGTTGTATCAATGAACCATTGAGGGCCACACAAGTACTAACTTTCTAGATCCCGTTGAGAAGTAAAATAGTTCAATGTGTTGAACGGCTTATAAAGGAGTTTATAAACGTAACGAAAAATAGAAGTATGACTTCTATAAGGGAATGTGACTTTTAATTTTTGGAAGTGTTCCTAAATTAAAAGTTGGCCAAATAAATAATGTATTTGAAAATTGTGATTTTCATAAACATTATTATGGACTAAATTAAATTAATTCAAGTGTTGAATTAATTAAACGCTAGTGGACCTAGTAGAGTCGAAATAATAAATTTAATTCAAGTGTTGAATTAAGTAAATAACATTGGGCCTTGTAGAACCCAAATGTAAATAATTATTCAACTAGTGGGCTTGAGTTAAATCAAGTAAATTTTAAATGGTCTCAAATGTGTTTTAGATATTTAAATAAAAGTCCATGCGCTTTGTAATTGTTACAAACCCAAATAGAATGCATGCATGGGAGGTGAAGGGTTGGGAGACAACTTTTTCAATATCCAAGGCATGGCATGCACATGCCTATTCTAACTTTTTCAACAACCAAGAAAACACTCCTCCCTTCTCTACACACTCATGTTGGCCGAAATTTCAAGCCTCATTTCTCTCCAATTTGGCTTTTTCAAATGTTGAAAATTCCCTACAATTCTCAAAGAAAAATCCTCTTATTTTTCTAGTGCAAAAAAAGAGGGGTTCTAGCTTGTTGGTGGTGGGCTTAATTTTTGAGCAAGGAGTGCTCAAAGCAAGCTTGTAGATTGTGTCTACCATTCAAGAGCTTAATTGTATATCAACTAAGTTGGAGTCATCATGAATCCTTTGTGATTGATAGGTACATTTCTAAAAACCCCTATGTATGACATATCTTGGTGTTTTTGTATTTGCTACACACTAGTATATGAGGTACTCGATTTTTGCATTGAAAAAAATTTTAAAAACTTCCGTTGTGCTTTCGGGCACCTTAACCGATCCCCTTTCATTGTCTACATACAAAGACAACAACAGCCCCATCTGGGTTGAGCAAAGCTCAGTCTGAAGCAACCATAATATATACCACATATATCTACACAATTATATATGATATGCAATGCATGTATGTCGTGGAGGTATCAGTTCAAATGCCCATCCACTGAGCACATGTCAGAATCAATCGAATCGATATCAAATCAATGCTCGAGCTGGCACACCGACCTCAATCAGGGATACTCATATGATAGCGTCGACAAAGCGCCATCAAATCCCAAATCTCAATCAATCATCGGGGCCACTAATGTCTATGTTTTAAGGGCCACATAATGCCAAACAGAGCATCATGTTCACAAACCCCAGAATCAAATCCAATCATATCAGGGTATCCAAGGATCATAGCTCAACGTGCATGTCACGTATGCCATATCAAATCAATAAATAAGGCATATAGACATGTAATCTCAATCCAATCAATCAAACATATATCATATAATACAGATACCTGTCGTATGTTACCCGGTCGCAACATACCTCAATTCGTCGTTTCCAATTGATGTAGCTTGAATATTTTGGTATAATAATCTATCTACATCAATAACATATTCATTTCAATCAATAACATCATTCAAAATCAACAATATAAGTTTCAAATATCTTTTGAAACTTCAAAAATTCATATCAAATCAAAATTATAGCATAATTCAATTCCGACTTCGAATACGAGTTTCTTGCCGGTTATTCTATCGCATATATTGAAATCAACTTCAAATACATGCTATTCCAGCACTTTAATATTTAGAGCTGCTGAAACCAAAAGAATCTTACCTCAAAAGGTAGCTCTCGACGCGAGGATTCCGAATATATAAGTTGTTCCAAGTTTGGACAACGTTTCGGGGTGATTTCGTACAAAAAAAATCGATTTCCACCTTATTCTCTCGAAACTTCAGAGGAAGAAGGAAGGATATGTTGTGAAAACTCATCCTTATCACCTTTATAACGTGTCATGGATGCATTTTGTTCTCTCCGAAACGCTATTTTAGGCTCCGAATTAGCAAAAGTGGTCAACATGAAAGTTGTAGCTCTATGTCTTGGATTTTATTTTCCATTAACCTCACTCACTTTGGATAGTGGATGCAAGAGTTATGCTCATTCTTCCAAAATGTGTCAGTGCAAGAACTGCAACGCACACGATACACTTCGGGATGATTTTGCCTATATTTTCAAATAGATTTGGACAAAACTCAAAACATGAAAGTTTTAGTACTATGTATTAGATTTCCAATGGAATTTGTCTCATCCCATTTGGATTAATACTCAGATAATTATGCCAAAAACCGTAACATGTGTCACTTTTGTATTGCGGTTCAGCATACTTTTCAAACACAAATCAATTTCTAATACAATCTTTCATTATCACCACATATATTCTCATTTCCATTGTCATGATATACATCATATACGGAATCACATGATAATTTCATGAATTATCAATAATCAACATAAGATTTACGATAATAGGATACACGGTCCTTACAAAACATGTCCTTATATGAGCATACCCCAGTTGCTCCATTCTTACTTATCAACTCCTTGACAACAAGAACGTCAGAACTCAAGTCTGATGGTACCCAACCAATCATGTTAAACGCCTAGCAGCATCGCTTACATGATTACCTAGGTATCAAATGATAGTTTATGCAAAAACCATTCAATTATGGTTAGCGTACAGTACGGTCCCTTCATCATATATATCCCAACCGATTCGACAACTATTGGTATATCGAGAGTTGTCAATGAGTCGATACTATGTGTCATGTCGTAGTTGCATCGATGGTGTAATCTAAGAAACCCCTTTCTTAATTATCATCATACTCTGAACAGAGATTTCAAACTACATACACATAGGATATCCATACCCGAAGGTAAGCGGTGAATCCCTGACTACAATGCATCGACTCCTATATGTTTCGACAAAACACCCAACCTTGCCACCTGATGACCCCATATGAGTCGGTAAACAAGTCAAAGTGCAATGCTAGCATATAGAGTCTCAATGTTGTCCCGGGTCATAAGGACTAATGGTGTACAACCATAAACTATGATGTTTCCACTCGATAAGTGAGAACCACTTGGAAAGTCCTTTATAGAGGGTTGTTCAGTGGAATCTACAAGGAGAACCTATCTGCATACTCAGACATCACAATGTCCCCTACCAATGAAACATGATACTCACATCGCAGATACTAGTCTCAAACTCGAGCGGCCTATATCATTCTTAGCGGTGGCTGAATCGACTAGGAACTGATTAGAATATACAGTATTCCAAATATGAGTTTCATGATACTCATCATATGAGCATCTCATATTCTTTCTACTATTTGTATATTCAAGGACTTTATCTATACAACTAGCATGTGTATACAGATAAAGATGTGTCAAAACAATAATTTCAAATATTATTAAAATAAAGATTGTTTATACATAGAGTTTCAATGTGAACACTCGGCCAACACTTGGCTCGACGGACACCTACTCTAACAATGACCGAGTGATAGAAGAAGTTGCTAGCTCGGGCGCTCAACCCGGTAACTTTCAAACCTTAAAATTCTTCTTTTTTTTTTAATTTTTTTAATCATACTGACCATCTCTCTCTTCCTTTTGCAGGTAATACAAAGATGCAAGAAGCCTTCGCAAAGAAGTAAGCGGCTGAGAAGGCGGTCAATGAGAAGAAGCTTGCAGCCCGGAGAGCGGTTGCCGAGAAGAAGAAACAGGTTGAGGAGGAGGCGGTACAGGCAAAGGAGTATGCCCGGGTGGAGACTCAGCTAGAACACGAGACGCCCGAGCGGATTCTCAAGAAGATTTTTAAGACCACATTCCTCTCGTTCAGAGGAAGCGAAAGGCTGAACAAGCCCGGAGCTGATATTGATTGAGAGGAACCAAGGAAGGAACCAAGGCGCCCCTCGGACAACTCAATCCTCCCCTTCTCCTCAAGACCAACAAACCCGAGAGCCTTCTCAATATGGCTCTTCTACTCAGGCCAGCCTTTTCTCAGAGGGGGCTACGCCAACCGGCGTCCAAATCCTCAAACAAATGCTTAGTCCTGTTGAGGTGGCCTTCTTGAAGAGCTCCCGGCCCACCACCAAATTCTTCGAGGGCTCAAACCGGATTTTATCCGTAAGTTGTAACATTCGAAAAACCAATATACGTAAATCACATGCATGCAAAATTATTTTAATTGCTTAATCGTTTTATTTAATTGATTTTAAATGCTAGCATGATATTTATATACGATTAAATGTATGATTGCATGATTAAATTATAATATGACATGATTACATTCGATAATAGGTTTGGTTTTTATGCATGGACACATTGGGCTCAACCAGGTCTAGAGTTTTGGTCCTAGGGGTCATGGTTAGGTCCTGGGAAAGGTCCTAGGGCGGCTAGGGTTCGAGCTTTGGGCTGGGTAAGAGTCCACGTGAAGTGGGACTTTCCCCCATGCTCAGGTTTGTGCAGCAGCGGCTAGGGGGAGCACTGCTGGGGCTTGGGTGAGCTAGGTAGGTCCATCAGGGTCCTACAGTGTTGGGCAAGGGCTGGGCCAGGGGCTGGAGTGGCTGGGCTGGCCGCTGGTTCGAGAGGGCATGAAGAAGCACAAGACGCGCAGCTTGTGTCTCCTGAATTCAGATGCGTCGTGCTTGGGTTCCAGGGTAAGGGCTGGTCTGGGTCGAGTCTGGGCATGGTCCAGGGTCAGTAAGGGTTGAGAGTGGTTGATGGTTAACCAGCTGGAAGTGTCCTAGTCTAGATAGGAGTCTTAAGTCCCCTAGGATACTCACGCACACGCACATGCAGTGTTGGTCTCAGTTTCCAGCAGGGTTTGAGCGAGCTAGGGCCTGGTTCCTTGGGCTGGGCTTGGTCCGTAGGGTCCCTAGGTGGGTTGGATAGGGTTTGGCTTGAGGTGGCTTAGTCGTGGCTCGAGTAAATTGTGAGATGGCTCGGGTGGTTCGATAATGGGGCAATATTTCAAATTTAAGAACTAAAATTGGAACCATGGGTCCACGGGTGCAGTTCATGGCTCACAAGGGTAGAATAAATAATAAAAATATTATGTTTAAAATTTGGGATCAAAATAATGAGTTTTGGATTTATCCGAGATTTAATCGCCGTACGAGACATGAATTAAAGAATTAATTGAAAAGCCTAGTTATATGTTTCTTAAAATTATGAAAAATTATATTTAAGCATAAATAATTATTTAAGGTAATCCCACATCATTAAATGTGAGAAAAAGATAAATTCAAGAATTTTTACGTCCAGAGGCAAAACGATAATTTTACACTTAGGAAAATACGAAAACGCTTGGCAGCGTCCCGAAGGATCATAATGCTTGTAAAATGATATTATATGATTTAAAATGATGATTTTGATGATAATATGTTATTTTATGATTTTTTTAAAAGCTTTGCAATTTTTACTATCTAAAATGCTATTTTTGGAAAATTATGTTATTTTACGATTTTTAAAAGAAAAAGAAAAATATTTTGAGGGACGTGAATTGACTGTGACAAATGTTATATAATATGTGGGGGATCCGTTTTAAGAAGGAACGGTGAACTTACAATTTTGTGGGGATGTCGTGAGGGGAAAAGGCCCCAAAGGGAGCTCATTTATGGGAAAAGGCACCAGAGGGAGCTAGTCTATGGGACAAGGCCCCCGAGGGAGCCTCGGCAATCGTATTTCCACGGTAGAGCCAAGTGCACACCCCCATGGACCATGTGGAGCTAAGACTGTTGTCGACCAAAGGATAAAAGCTAGTCAATTTCAAGGATCAAACTTCATCCAAAATAATATATGATTGAAAGCTTATGATTAAAATGATTTTATGATATATGATTCATGATAATGATTAAAACTATTTTTAAAATGATTTATTTATGCTCAAAGCCATTTTTAAACGATTTTTAAAGGATTTATTTATGCTTAAAAGTTATTTTAAAATGATTTTACTATTTATGATTTAATTATGCTTAAATGATTTTAAATAGTTTATTTATGTTCAAAAGCTATTTTAAATAAAAACATGATTTTTAATGCATGTGATTGTATATGTATTACTAGCTATCCATGTTTAGAACGTGTTGAGTCTTTAGACTCACTAGGTTTGTATGATGCAGGATTTGATGATTTATGGGAGGCGCTGACGATTGAGTGGATCGAGTGCAGCAGTACACACCTGAGAACCTTTATGTTTCCGCACTAGCTTGATAGATTAATGAGTCAAAGATTATTGTAACGCCCCGAAAATTTAAAGGTCCATTCAAACCACATGCATGCAATTATTAAATTATCTTGTATTTTAATTAATTGTTTTAATTGCATGAATTAATTATGTTGTGCATATTTGCATGTTTAAAATATATTTTTCTACATTGTTGCATTAAAATATATTTTTAAAGGTTATTCAAGTTGCGATCGAGGAACGGAGACCGAGGGCTGAAAAAAATAGAAAATGTTTTTATTAAATAATTGTTTTTGATTATTTAAATTAAGGGTGATGCTTTTTCCTTATTTTTGAAAAATAAAGGGTTTTGAGGTGATTTTATACGCCGGGACGTAAATTTTATCGGTGTTGGTTTTTCAACAAAAATACCAACTTAATGGCAACCCGGCTAATAAATTCACAAACTATCCTAAACAAAATAATTTTTATTATTTAACTAAAGATAATTGGGCCTAATTTGAGGGCTTATTAGGCCTAAACTTTGATTAATAAATATATGAGTATTTATTATATTAAACCCTTTCCCCCACCCAGACTACACACGGCCACACACTTTTAAACAACTCAAACTCTTCCCACCCCCTTATACACGATACACACACTCATAAATTGAAGGGGAATTTCGGTATTACAAGGGGTAGTTTCCTAGCAATCGTCTCATCGTCCCGTTCTTTGTCGTCAATGATTTTTCGTGCGTTTAAAACGCAAAGGCACGCCATATTTTCTCTTTCAAACATCTATCACACCATAGTATTTATTTAATTGTGTTTGTATGAAAAATAAGAGAACCTTGGTAATATTTTCGTTTTTGCATCAAGAAGAGTTTTTAAATCTTGCATGTTGATCCAAAAATTATGTTTAACATGATCCTAAGGGGCTGCCATGATTAGGTAAGGTTTAAGGGTGGTTTTTACATGTTTTAAGGAGTCCTAATCACACAAATAAGCTGCACATGCAAACAAATATTAGATGGAACCAACGTGGGGTAATTAAGAATGGCCGATGTGCTGTAGGTCTACTTGAATTCGGTTTGTTGTGCATGGGGCTTAGGGGTTCGACCAGGTCTCGAGAAGGGCTCGTGCTGGACGTGGGTCAGGGTCAGGAAGGCTAGGACCCTTGGAGCGCAGCTTTGGAGGAGTCCCGTGTAGTAGGGACTCCTCGCGCTGGCAGGTAAGGGGCAGCCAAGGGGAGGGGCTCGCTGCTGGGGCTTGGGCGAGTTAGGTAGGTCCTATAGGGTCTAAAGAAGTTGGGTAAGGGCTGGGCCAAGGGCGGTGCGGCTGGGTCGCTGCTGGCGTGAGAAAAGATGGAGCCGTGAGGGAGCATGCAAGACGCGAAGGTTGGTTTCTGGGATTCAGAAGCTTCGCTGCTGGGTTCTAGGCATTGTGCTGGTCTGGTTAGGGGCTGGTCATGATCCAAGGTTGGTTAGGGTCAGGTTGGGTCGAGGGCTAACCAGCTGGAGGTGTCCTATTTGGCTAGGAGTATTGGTAAGGGTAGGACTCTTCACACGCACACACACATGCAATCTGGTGTAGATTGCAGCAGGCTTTTCGAGGGTTTAAGTGGCTGATCTAGGGCTTGGGCTTGGTCAATAGGGTTCCTAGGTGAGTTGGCTAGGGTTTGGCTTGAGGTGGCTCGGGCGTGGCTCGTGTAAATTGGGAGATGGCTCGGGTGGTTCGATAAGGTGTTAATTTCAAAAATTAAAAGGCTAAAATTGAATCCATGGGTCCACACCCGTGGCTTGTGACTTGGAAGGGTAGAATAAATACTAAAAATGTTATGTTAAAAGTTTGGAAGCAAAATAACGAGTTTTGGATTTATTCGGGATTTAATCGACGCACGAAACGCTAATTAACGAGTTGATTGAAACGCCTAGTTTTAGGCTTTATAAGATTATGGAAAATTATATTTAAGCTTAAATAATTATTAAAAGTCTAAGTTTTTAATTTGGAAATTTTATATTAAGGTTTGGTTTAATTCAGGATTAACACGCATTAATATGTTATATTTAAAGAATAAATTAAAAGTAATCGATTTAAGCCAAATAAAAAAATGAGAAAATTCATGTAAGCTTAAATGATTATGAAACGTCTGCCCTTTTTATCGCTTAAGAGTACTAGGATTTTTTTTTTAATTTCTTAAGAAATCTACGTGTCCCAAAGCATTCATAATATTCATGATTAATGGTTACTAGTCGAATTAATTTTTGGAAATTACTCATAAGTAATAATTATTCGAGGATTGCAACGACTTTGGGAGTATAGAAAATGTATAAATTGGGATTTTAAGTTTGACGAAAGGTAAGATTGGTTATAGGAATTGATTTTTGGATAAATAAGTTTAAAATTATCGAAATTATGTTATTGGAAACATGTAGAAAGAAATTAAGAATGACAAGAACTTATGGGTTGATAGTAGGATTTTCGAAATTAAGGATCAATTAAGATAATTTTTGAGGAAATTAATAATTTATTTTGCAATTATTACAGAATTTGGGGACTAGCTTAGCAATAAGTGCGAATTGAATTGCTTATATGGTAAGAATTTTTGATGATTTAGACTTGTAAGAATATTTAGAACTTTGGGATATCTTGGTTATAATGTGATAATGAATTTTAAGCAAAGGTTTTTAAGGATGAATCGATATTAAGCTTGAAAAATCTAAGAATTTGAAATTGTGTTTGGGATTTTAAGATTTAAATTGATAGATTGATGAATATTTTAGGTATAAAATAAGAAAAATAATATACGATAAGTATGACCATCCTTATTTTAATTTTGGGAATTTTAAGAAAAGTTGAAATTCGAGGTTATAATAACATAACAATAAGTCGCTATGGGTCTTTTTAAGTTGCGAATTGAAAAATAAGGATTTAGAAGGTAGACTCTTTAGGGTCCTAGAGGGTGCTTAAGGGCCTGGGAAGGGGCTGTGGCGGCTTGGCTAGCTGCTGGTTTAAGAAGACGTGAGAGATGCATGGCAGCAAGTGCTGCGCGTGAAGTTGCTGCTACTGGTTCAGTGGTTTGCTGCTCACGTCCAGGGGTCGAGACCATGGGCTGGGGAGGAGTCCTTGCCAAGGAGGACTCCACCCGAGAGCTGTAGGAAGAAGTTGCGCAGGATTTCAGCAACTTGTGCAGGGTTGGTTGGCTCGGTCAGGGGCTGGGGGTTGGGCTAGGGTGCGACCCTAGGGTCCTAAGAGAGTGCTTAAGGGTTGGGTCAGGGGCTGGAACAGCTGGGCAGGGCGCTGGCTCAAGATAGCACAAGAAAGCTCAAAGTGGCGTAGGATTGTTGTTCTTGGTTCAGAGGTTCGGGGCTTGGGTTCCAGGGCTTGGGTCGGTCTGGGCTTGGTCTGGGCGTGGGCTAGGGAAGGTTAGGGTCATGAGGGGTCAAGTGGTTAGGGGCTGGAAGTGTCCTAGTTCAATTAGGAGTCCTAAATATCCTAGGAGACACACACACAAGAACATGCAGAATTTGGGTCAAGTTCCAGGGGGCTTTTGAGCGGTCTAGGGCTCTTTTTACGGGCTGAGCTTGCACAGTAGGGTACCTAGATGAGTTGGCTAGGTTTTGGTGCAAGGTGGCTTGGGCGTGGCTCGGGTAAATTAGAAGATGGCTCGGTGCGTTCGATAAGGTGTCAAAAACAAAAATTTAAGAAAGAAAAATTGATCCAAGGGTCCACGTGGGTGGCTCATGACTTGGAAGAGTAGAATAAATAATAAAAAGGTTATGTTAAAAATTTGGGATCAAAATAACGAGTTTTGGATTTAATCGGAATTTAATCGCCGCACGAAACGCTAATTAACGAGTTAAATGAAACGCCTAGTTTTAGGCTTTATAAAATTATGAAAAATTATGTTTAAGATTAAATAATTATTATAAGTCTATGTTTTTAATTTGGGAATTTTATATTAAGGTTTGGCTTAATTCGGGATTTAACGCATTAATACGTCACATTTAAAAATTAATTTAAAAGTCCTCGTTTTATGCTAAATAAAAATATGGGAAAATTCAAGTAGGCTTAAATAATTATTTGGGACATGTTAGAGTCAATTAATTCAAGAAAAAGTCAAAAACGTAAAATTTTAGGTCTAGGGGTAAAACGGTCTTTTTACACCTAAAAATTAGTAAAGGTCATGGCAGTGCCCTAAATGCTATTTTTGTGATATTATGATTATTTTTAAATGTTTATGCAATATTCATGATTTAATTGTGATTTTTAAATGTCTAAGGGATTTTTATGATTTAAGGAAGACATTTAAAATACATGTTGCATGCTTGGTTTCAAAAAGGAAAATGTAATGTTATTCATAATTTTTATAAAGTGATGAGAATCTAAATGTTGAAGGAAGTGAAGTGATTGTGACTAATTCGTTAATGTTGGCGATGTCGTGAGGGTTATGGTCCCAGTGGGAGCCCGACGATCGTGTTTCCATCATTGCGAATATGTGGTAACGGTTATGTGGTAACGGTTTTGTGGTAACGGAAGAATGGGAATATCGTGAGGGGAAAAGGCCCCAGAGGGAGCCCATTTATGGGAAAAGGCCCCAGAGGGAGCCCCGACGATCGTATTTCTATTCGATTATGATAGGCTAGGGCCCAGTTGACCGGTGAGAGTGTTGCTGGTGTCCCCCGCCGCCCAGTACTGTGGTTATATGTAGATGGATCCATCGACCCTCATGATCATGATCAGGAAAGTCACAATTAACGATCTGAATTCAAGAAAGGAAAAGGAAAAGGAAAAGGAAAAATGTTTATGATCATGAAAAGGTTTTATGTCATGTCATGTTGAGGAAAAGGAAAAAGTTAAGGTTTATGTTATGCATATCATGAAAATGTTTTAATTAAAGTTACGCATCAAGAAAATGTTTAAGAAAATGTTCATGTTTAAAGTTTATGCATCTTCATGAAAACGATATTTTAAGAACAAGTATTTTTCACTGTTGCATGTGGTTTTATATGTATTATTTGTTCTAAAGATTATGGTGTGTTGAGTCTTTAGACTCACTAGGTGTGGTGGATGCAGGTTATCATGATAATGCTAATGGAGGTCTTGATGGTTGATCCGACTGGACTGAAGGCGCACATGACCCGAGGACCGACACTAGTTTCCGCATATATGTTATGATTTATGTTAAAAGATTTTATTACTTTTATCATGATTATGAGTGGTTTTTTTGAGGTTATAGTATGGGCTATACTTTTCAAATGTTATTTTTAGATTTAGAAAAATGTTTGTGGGTTGTTTATTTTAAAATGATGTCAAAAATATTTTATGAAATTTTATGGTTCGGCCGAATGCTATGTGAGGTATTTTTTTAAAAAAAAATCCTAGTACTCTTAAGCGATAAAAAGGGCAGACGTTTCAGATTATTTGGGACATGTTAGAGTCAATGAAATTAATAAAATGTCAAGAACGGGAAATTTTACGTCCAGGGGTAAATCGGTCTTTTTACATCTAAAAATTAGTAAACGTCATGGCAGTACCCTGAATGTTGTTTTATGTGCTAATATGAATATTTTCTATAGTTATGGATGGTTATTGTATTTTATATGTGAAAATGATATTTTAAATGTTTATGAGATTTTATATGTTAAAATGATATTTTAAATGTTTAGGGAATTTTATATGTTTATGATTTAATATGTCAAAATGTTATTTTAAATGTTTTGAGGTTAAAATGATTATCTCAAATGTATATGAATTTTTACATGTTAAATTATGATTTTTAAATGTCCATGGATTTTTTTTATGATTTAAGGAAAACATTTAAAAGACATGTTGCGTGCTTGGTTTCAAAAACAAAATTATACGTTATGCATGATTTTTATAAAGTAATAGAATGTAAACATTGAAGGAAGCGAAGTAATTGTGACTAATTCGATAATGTTGGAGATTTCGTGAGGGTGACGGTCCCAGTGAGAGCCCGACGATCATATTTCCAGTAGTACGAATATGAGGTAACGGTATGTGGTAACAGTAAGAATGAGAATAGCGTGAGGGGAAAAGGCCCCAGAGGGAGCCCATTTATGGGAAAAGGCCCCAGAGGGAACCCCGACGATCGTATTTCTATTCGAAAGAGGATAGGCCAAGGCCCAGTTGACCGGTGAAAGTGTTGCTGGTGTCCCCCGTCGTCCAGTACTGTGGTTTATGTAGATGGATCCATCGACTTTTTAAGGTTTAAGAAAAGTCACAATTAACGATCTGAATTCAACAAAGGAAAAGAAAAATGAAAAGGAAAAGGAAAAAGGAAAAATGTTTATGATCATAAAAAATGCTTTATGTTATGTCATGTTGAGGAAAAAGGGAAAAGTTAAGGTTTATGTTCGCATATCATGAAAATGTTTATGTTTAAAGCTGATACATCATTATGAAAATGTTTATGTTTAAAGTTCATGCATCATAAAAAGGTTTACGAAAATGTTCATGTTTGAAACTTATGCATCTTCATGAAAATGATATTTTAAGTACAAGTATTTTCACTGTTGCTTGTTGTTTTATACGTACGTATTACTTGTTATCAAGAATATGACGTGTCGAGTCTTTAGACTCACTAGGTGTGATTTATGCAGGTGATTATGATAATAATGTTTATGGAGGTCTTGATGGTTGACTGGACTAGACTGAAGATGCACATAACCCGAGGATCGACGCTAGTTTTCCGCACTAGTTTATGATTTATGATTTTAAATTATGTTAAGGATATTTTTACGACTTACATTTAAGGTTTGAGAGATTATAATATGACCAGTATTTCTCAAATATATAGTTGGTTGTTTTACTTTTAAAATGGTTCCAAAATATTTTATGTAACTTTTGTGGTTCGGCCGATGCTAGGGAGGTTTAAAAAAAAATAAAATAAAATTCTAGCACGTTTTAAGAAAATAAGTAGCAGACGTTTCAATTATGTTAATGATTTTTATTAGAGATATTTTATTGTTAGTTGATCTTTGCGAAGATCGGTTTAGGAGTTTTGGTTAGTCGATGATTTAAGAATTTATTTTATGCACTTGAGATTTCATATGTTAATTTATTATGAATGGTAAGAAATGTTAAGTTATTTTATTGGTATTTTCGAGTTTAGGATTTATGATTAGAAAAAAAAATCGAGATCGTTTCATAAGTTCTCTGATTTAATGATGATGATTTTTGATTTTTTTTATCTTTTTTTTACTAACTCCTTGTGAACAGGGTTTTCAAATGCTGATCTCGGCCTTTAAAGAGGTAGCTGCGGCGACGACCGCAAAAAAACAATCAAGCCCAAGCTCTGCAAGAGCTTCACAAGCAGCTTCAAGGAGAGCTGTCTCGGGTCAGAACTGCCCACGAGGAAGAAGTGGCTGGCCTCCGCACTGCTTTTTGAATCGGCTGAAGCAGATCTGGCTAAGGCCCGAGATGATATCAATGCGGGCCTCGTCCGGGAAGAGGCTATGCAAGGGACTATATCTGTCTTGGAGTCAAGGAACAATTCCCTATCCGAGCAGGTAGAGTTACAACAATCTCGGGCGGAAGCTGTTGAGAGTGCCCTGGCCATATCTAAGTATAATAAAGATAAATGGCAGGCCTCCTTTCTCCAATCTCCAAAATTCAAGGAAGCCGTTGAAGATCGGGTCTATCCCCTTTTCAAGACCAGATTTGACAAATGCCGAGAGCAATTTGAAGAGGCCGTGCTAATTCCAGAGGATAAGGGAGGTTTTTCTGACTTTGGACGAGCTATAGCATCCCTTCCCAAGGATGGCGAAGAGGAGAAGGAGGATGCCCAAGAAGAAGAGCAGCGAGAGTCAGCCATATAGACTTAGAATATGATTGTAATAATTTTTTTTCTTTCAATTTTTCTTGTACTTCCTAGCCTTCTGGCTTTTATTAATGAAATATTCTTCATTTTATATGCTGTGTTTACCCAAATATCACTTGCAATATAACCAGCCTTAGAAAAATTTAATGGCGAACTGCTTGTGAATGGGTCCCTTAACTCCTAATCGTTATTACAATACAATTTGATTAGGGTTAATTAATTACAGCGGAAAACGAGTTTAAATTTTTTTTACAATGAGCCCAAAATATGTTATTTGAATACTAAAAATAGTATTTCATTTCACATCATAAAATCTGCCCACACATAATCAAAACAACTCATACAACAACAAATCATATCCTCGGGACATGCCCCGGTATATAGATACATAAACATATATACTGGGAAAGACCACTAAACCTCAACTCAAATTGTGACTCCCTCCAGAAGTACCATCTCCGGTCTCCTGATATCCTAGAGTACCTGTCATTGTCCAAATACAAAGACAACAACAGCCCCATCTGGGGTGAGCAAAGCTCAGTCTGAAGCAACCACAATATATATCACAGATATCTAAACAATGATATATGATATGCAATGCATGTATGTCGTGGATGTATCAGGTCAAATGCTCATCCACTGAGCACATGTCAGAATCAATCGAATCGCTATCAAATCAATGCTCGAGCTGGAACACCGGTCTTAATCAGGGATACTCATATGATAACGTCGACAAAGCGTCATCAAATCCTAATCTCAATCAATCATCGGGGCCACAAATGACTATGCTTTAAGAGTCATGTAATACCAAACATAGCATCGTGTTCACAAACCCCATAATCAAATCCAATCATATCATGGTATCCAAGGATCATAGCTCAACGTGCATGTCATGTATGCCACATCAACTCAACACATAAGGCATAGAGACATGTAATATGAATCCAATCAATCAAACATATATCATATAATACATATACCTGTCGTATGTTACTCGGTCGCAACATACATCAACTCTTCTTTCCAATCGATGTAGCTTGAAGATATCAGTTTCAGCAATGTCCTTCTTCATACGTCTCCACCAGAATTGGGGTCTCAATGCCAAATACATCTTTCGACCTCCTGGGTGAATACTGTATTTACTACAATGTGCTTCACGAAGAAGGGCAGATTTCAAATCAGAATGATCAGGGACTACCAGCCGACCATTAAGTCGTAAAGAACCATCAAAAGAAATCTGAAATCCAGACTGATGTCCTGCAGATACAAGTTCTTTCGACTTTTGGATCTGAGCATCAATTTGTCGGGCCTTTCGTATTTTCGATATCAAGTTTGGCTCAATTTGCAATGTTGAGACAGTGACAGAATTCCAATTCGAGGGAAAAGTCCAACTAGAAGTACATATATCCTAATGTACCTTGGCGACACTAATAGAAGCTAAAACAGAATCATGAACCTTAGGACTCAAGGCATCCGTAGTAACATTCACCGATCCCGGGTGATATTGAATCTCACAATCAAAATCTTTCAGGAGATCAATCCACTTGCGTTGTCTCATATTCAAATCAGATTGAAAAAAGAGATACTTAGACTCTTATGGTCCAAATAAATAACAAACTTTTCTCCGTACAAATAATGACGCCAAATCTTCAGCGCAAAAAAAATGGCGGCTAATTCAAGATCATGAACAGGATAACGAGTTTCATGAGATTTCAATTGACGAGACGCATAAGCAATCACCTTGCCATGTTGCATCAGAACACAGCCCAAACCTTTACCAGACGCATCTGTACAAACTACAAATCCTCTGGTACCTGAGGGAATAGTAAGCACAGGTGCTGTGGTCAATCTCGTCTTCACTTCAAGAAAATTAGCTTCACATTCATCTGACCAAATGAATCGCTGATTCTTCTGTGTCAGTTGAGTAATAGGTTTAGATATTTTTGAAAATCCTTAAATAAAACGACGATAATAACCAGCTAAACCCATGAATCTACGAATCTCAGGAACATTCGTAGGTCTCGTCCAATTCAATACGGCTTCAACCTTAGCGAGATCAACAGATATGCCATGTCTCGAAATGATGTGGTCTAAAAATACTACTTTGTCCATCCAGAATTCACATTGGGACAACTCAGCATATAAATGGCCAGTGCGAAGAGTTTGAAGTACCAGTCTTAGATGTTCAGCATGCTCCTTCCCACAAGTGTTTAATTAATTAAACATTTGAATTAATTTAATTTAGTCCATAATAATGTTTATGAAAATCACAGTTTTCAAATAAATTATTCATTTGGTCAACTTTTAATTTAGGAACACTTCCACAAATTAAAAGTTACATTCTTCTTTTAGAAGTCATACTTCTATTTTTCTTTATGCTTATAAACTCCTTTATAAGCCTTTCAACACACTGAACTATTTTACTTCTCAACGGGACCTAGAAAGCTAGTACTTGTGTGGCCCTCAATGGTTCATAGATACAACTAGCAGTGGGTTCACATTTCCATGTGATTCGGGACTAAACATGTCCTTATATGAGTATACCACAATTGCTCTATTCTTACTTATCAACTCCTTAATAATAAGAACGTCAGAACTCAAGTCTTATAGTACCCAACTAAATCATGTTAAACGCCTAGCAGCATCGCTAACATGATTCCCTAGGTATCAAATGATAGTGCCTGCAAGAACCATTCAATTATGGTTAGCGTACAGTACGGTCCCTTCAACTCATATATCCCGACCGATTCGACAACTATTGGTATATCGAGAGCTATCAAAGAATCGATGCTATGGGTCATGTCGTAGTTGCATCGATGGTGTAATCTAAGAAACCCCAATCTTAATTATCATCATACTCTGATCAGATATTTCAAACTCCATACACATAGGATATCCATACCCTAAGGTAAGCGGTGAATCCCTGACTACAATGCATCGACTCCTATATGTATCGACAAAACACCCAACCTTGCCACCAGATGACCCCATATGAGTCGGTAAACAAGTCAAAGTGCAATGCTAGCATTTAGAGTCTCAATGTTGTCTCGGGTCATAAAAACTAATGGTGTACAACCATAAACTATGATGTTTCCACTCGATAAGTGAGAACAATTTGGAAAGTCTTTTATAGAGGGTTGTTCAGTGGAATCTACAAGGAGAACCTATCTGCATACTCGGACATCACAATGTCCCCTACCAATGAAACATGGTACTTACATCGCAGATACTAGTCTCAAACTCGAGCAGCCTATATCCTTCTTAGCGGTGGCTGAATCGACTAGGAACTGTTTAAAATATATAGTATTCCAAATATAAGTTTCATGATACTCATCATATGAGCATCTCATATTATTTCTACTATTTGTATATTCAAGGACTTTATCTATGCAACTAACATGGGTATACAGATAAAGATGTGCCAAAACAATAATTTCAAATATTATTAAAATAAAGATTGTTTATACATAGAGTTTCATTGTGAACACTCGGTCAACACTTGGCTCGATGGGCACCTACTCGAACAATCTCTCACTTGCACTAGAGCCAACTACCCATATGCTTCAAACCCATCGATTCGCGATGCTTCTCGAATAATGGTGCAGGTAAAGGCTTAATTAGCGGATCAGCAACATTATCTGCGGAGCCGACTTTGTCAATCGACACTTCTCCTCTTTCCACAATCTCTCGGAGGATGTGGTACTTTCTCAATAGATGTTTGGACTTCTAATGAGACCTTGGCTCCTTTGCTTGAGCAATGGCTCCCGTATTGTCACAAAACACGGGGACAAGAGCAACTCCATTAGGAATGACGCCCAACTCTTAGACGAAATTCCTTATCCAAACAGCCTCCTTTGCTGCAGCTGATGCAGCAATGTATTCGGCCTCAGTGGTGGAATCCGCAGTACTGTCCTGCTTGGATCTCTTCCAAGAGACAGCAACACCATTGAGCATGAATACGAACCCAGAGGTTGATTTCGAGTCATCGATATCGCTTTGGAAGCTAGAGTCGGTATAGCATTCCAATGTCAGTTCTCCATCCCAATAGACCAAGAACAACTTATTGTTCCTTCTCAAATACTTGAGGATGTCTTTCACAGCTTTCCTGTGTGGAAGACCAGGGTTCGATTGATATCTAATCACTCCACTTAGTGCGAAAACCACGTCAGGACGTGTAGATATCATCCCATAAGTGATGCTACCAATTGCAGATGCATAAAGAATGCCTGTCATCGCCGCTATCTTGGCATCAGTCTTGGGAGACATAGACTTGGATAGGGACACGCCATGAAACATTGGTAGATGTCCTCTCTTGGACTCATCCATCGAGAACCGCTTAACAATGGTATCAATGTATGTGGACCGGGTGAGACCAAGCAATCTTCTCGATCTATCTCTATAGATCTGTATTCTCAATACAAAATATGCTTCACCCAAGTCCTGCATCGAAAACTTACTCGCTAACCATATTTTAGTTGATTGCAACATTCCTACATCATTCCCAATGAGTAGAATGTCATCAACATAAAGCACCAGGAATGTCACAGCACTCCCACTGACCTTCTTATACACACAGGGTTCCTCAGGACTCTTAGTAAAACCAAACTCTTTTATTGTACTATCGAATCTAAGGTTCCAACTCCTAGATGACTGCTTTATACCATAAATAGATCTTTGAAGTTTGCATACCATATGCTCACTTCCGACAGATGTAAACCCTTCAGGTTGAGATATGTAAATCTCTTCCTTAATATCCCCATAAAGAAAGGTAGTCTAGACATCCATCTACCATATCTCATAGTCATACCATGCAGCTATGGCTAGCAATATCCTTATAGACTTGAACATTGCAACTAGAGAAAAGATTTCCTCAAAGTCAACTCATTGTCTTTGAGTATATAATTTTGCCACCAATCGCGTCTTAAAGGTCAATACCTTCCCATCCGCCTTAAGTTTCCTCTTGTAAATCCATTTACACCCTATGGCAATGGTTCTCTCGGGTGGATCCACAAGATTCCACACTTGGTTCGAATGCATGGAATTCATCTCAGATTCCATTGCTTCAAGCCATTTGGATGAATCGGCATCAGATAACGCTTCCTTGAAGTCCTTGGGAGGCTTACCCATCCATATCTCATATGGTGTCTTATCAACTGCCTTTGAATGGACATTGTTCAACAACAGTGTCGTTGTCTCAAGCGCATATCCCCAAAAGGATGGCGGCAACTCCGTGAACCCCATCATAGACCGAACCATGTCCATCAAAGTCCGGTTTCGACGCTCCGAAACACCATTCAACTGCGGTGTAGCGGGCGGAGTCCACTGCGAGAGAATCTCATTCTCCCTAAGATACTCTTGGAACTCAGCACTCAAGTACTCACCACCTCGATCCGATCGAAGTGACTTGATGCTTCGTCCCAATTGTTTCTCTACTTCACTTCTTAATTCTTTGAACCTTTCAAAGGCTTCAGACTTGTATTTCATCAAATACAAATACCCATACCTCGAAAAGTCATCGGTAAAGGTGATGAAGTAGGCTTGTCCATGCTTAGTGGTGATGCTAAGCGGACCGCACACATCGGTATGGATCAAATCCAATAACCCTGTGGCTCGCTCCACGTGGCCTTTAAAGGGAATTTTGGTCATCTTTCTTTTTAGACAGGATTCACAAGTCGTGAGGGCATTAATATCAGACATATCAAACATGCCTACTCCCACTAGCTTGTTCATCCTACTTAAGAAAGTATGTCCTAATCGAGCATGCCACAATTGTGCTGAATTTATAGTATCTTGTCTTCGCTTGTTTGTTGTTTTTATAGTTTGGACATTGTTTAGTGGAATATCTTTCAATTTTAAGTTATAGAGATCGTTTTCAAGTTCTCCAGTACTAATTAAACATTCATTCTTGTAAATGTTGCAAACACATTTGCTAAATAAACAAGAATATCCATCTTTATCAATCATAGAAATGGAAATAATGTTTTTCACCAAATCAGGTACAAACAAAACAACTCTTAAAACTAACTTAAAATCATTGTTCAAAAGCAAGTAAACATCTCAAATAGCCTTGGCAGCAACTCTTGCTCCATTCTCTAGCCTCAAGAAGGTCTCACCTTCCCTTATTCTCCTACTTCTTCCCGTCATCTGCAGCTCATTACAGAGATGTGAGCCACAGCCGGTATCTAATACCCAAGAAGTAGAGTTAATTGAAATGTTTACTTCGATATAGAACATACCATTTCAAGAACCTTTCTCTGCAATTACACCTCCAACGTCCAGGCTTCTTGCAGTGATGACAAACATCAGCAGTCTTGTCAGCTTTAACTGGTGTGGCTGCCATTCTTCTTGGGATGTTGGAAAGAACGTCTCTTTCCCTTCCCAGGTGGACCGGTCTTCGTACCAGATGAAGAGCCCACATAAAGAATCGACTTCTGTTTCTTGATGGTGGACTCAAAGGTAACAAGCATGTTTACCAACTCCTCAAGGGTCGGCTCCATCTTGTTCATATTGAAATTCACCACAAAAAGGATCAAATGAGCTAGGCAGTGACAAGAGCAACACGTCAGTGGTCAACTTCCAAGGCAATATCAGATCCATGCCAACGAGCTTGTCCACGAGCCCAATCATCTTTAGGCCATGCTCATGGACCGAAGCCCCATCTCGCATGCGTAAAGTGATTAGCTCCTTGACGGTAGCATGCTTAAGAGGCCTTGTTTGCTCACCAAAGAGCTCCTTGAGATGCAAATGAATGTCAGCAGCCCTCTTTGCATCCTCAAAACGCCTTTGCAGCTCATCATTCATAGAAGCCTGCATATAACACTTGGCTTTCAAGTCATGGTCACACCGATCCTTGTAAGTCTGCAATTCCTCAGGAGTGCAGCTAGTCGGAGCCTCAACATGGGGCGACTCAGTAAGTATATATGCTATCCTTTCCGAATTTAAGACGATTTTCAGGTTTCTTAGCCAAGTGAGGTAATTAGGTCTGGTTAATATGTGTTTTTCGAGTATTGTAGATAATGGATTGCGAATCAAAGATATTGTCAATTTTGTACTGAAAAGTAAAACAGATAAGTGTTAATGAATATTTTAAAATATTTAGTAAGATATAAAGTATGGACTTTTACTTCATAAATATTCGCTCCCACTGTTTTGACATCTTTCACTACCCTCTAGTGAAAACGGGAAACTCCTTTCCTCAGTAGGTACGTAAGGTCCAATTAGCGAATTATGATCCCGCATAATATCAGCGAATCATAATTCCTAAAAGGTAGTTCCCAATTGCATCACCATGCAACCTTCTACGTGAACTTTTGTCTCACGTTTGATTAGGACCCTATAATATGACGTCGTTCATCTTTACGTGTCAAGCCATACCCATCGATGTTGAACCTTAATGGACGGTCGCCATGAGTTCCCTCAATAATATGAGCCGAAATCATGGGAGTTCCACGTAGTTCACATCACAATGTCAATGGATATCACGGCTTTCCGGTGTCCAAGGCCCCCCCAATAATATGAGCCGAGCCCGGAACACGGGTAGCGTTCATCATGCACCCATTGTCGATGGAAGACATGGAAATTATAAACAACTTTATAATTCCTCTTTTCGGGCTTGATATTAATTTTGAATCTTATTCAAAATAAGGGTTTTTAATTTTGAAAGTACTCATCATTAATTTTATTTAAAAGCTCGCCATGTTTGATCGTATGTTTTCCGGATTCATTCAACTTTGTTATTATCATAATAATAACGCACATATTCATTATTTATAACATATCATGCATTTATTATAAACAGTAAAACAAGGATGATCAATCGCCCCAAAACTAATGGCCCGTGTGAGCTAAACACGGGCCTAGGTCCAATCCTAGGGAAATGCATGAGATGCAAATGCAACTTTTACATAAGCTTCCAATATTTACATGTCTTCGATCTTCATAATCACCAAGGCCACCATATTCCAATCTTGATCTTCCACTATACTAATATTTACAAATAAATATCCATGGCAAATAGAGATACATCTCATGGGGGTAGGAACGGGCCATAAACCAAGCCCACTTTAAATTTGATAATTATTACAATCATTCAACACAAAATATCCTAGCATACACCTAGCAAATTGGGCATGGGCTTTTGATCATCCTTCATGCATAATATCACAAATCATACACCATCAATTAATTATCACAATAATCAATTGATCCAATATTACATATCTTGATCCAATCACTAACCGCCACGATTATAAACTAAATTAACAAAGTATACAAACTCCTTTGTCTACTTTCTAATTAATTTATTTATAACCGAATTTCTCGCAAATCACCATTTACTATAAATAATTAAAGTCCAACTTCAATTATTTATTTTATCAGAAAATATTTACAACTTTTGTAAATTTAAATTCAAGGGCCCAAAAAATCATTTTTCACCAAAAACATTTTGGTCAATTTAAATTTCACAAATTATGTTAGCCATCTAATTGCCCAACAACTTCAAGGCCCATGACACTTTGATATTCCAAAACACTTTTGGAAACCCTAGTCGTCATCGCCGTCGTCGGAGCTCCGTCACCGGATTCCAGCGAACTTAAATTTTTTTTTATTTTCAAAGGGTGTTCGGGCAGCCCGAGCTGCCCGAAATGGGCAGCAATATACTGCCCAAAATCCACCCAAAAATGGCATTGAGTTTTGTAGCAAAAAATTATCTCATGCGGTTAGAAATGGACCTCAATATAATATCATGTATATGCCACACAAAATAGTAACCATAGCTCTGATACTACTTGAAAGGGGATCGATTACGGTGCCCGGTTGTGCAACGGAAGTTTTAAAATTATTTTTTTCAACAGGAAAAATAATCGAGCACCCCACAAAGTAGTGTAACAAATAAGCAAAACACAATATGACATTCATAGGGTGTTTTAGAAGATTATCTATCAATCTCAAGAGATTGATGATGGCTTCAACTAAGATGTAAACACCTTAGCTCTTGAAGGAAGACAATCTACAAGCTTCTCTTTTGAGCACTCTTTGCTCAAATATTAACCCCACCACCATCTAGGTAGATCCCCTCTAATTTTGCACTAGAAAAATTAGATAATTTTTCTTTGAGAAGATTTTTATTTCCTCAACAATTGAAGAAGAAAAATTAAGGAGAAAAGTGAAACGTCTGCTTATTCGTTTTCTTAAAAAGCACTAGAAATTTTTTTTAAAACACTCAATTTTGGGCCACATACATTTATTTAATCCCTTAAAATAAAACACCAGCTATTATTTGAAAATCAAAAGAAGTAGTCAATATATCAAATCGTCTAACATTTTACCAAACCTAAAAAGCAACAAAATTTGAAAAGTATAGCCCATACTAAACCTCTCAAAATCTCTCAAAACATAACTAAAAAGTCGTAAAATCTTTTAACATAAACGTAAACATAAATGCGGAAAATAAAGCGCTGGTCCTCGGGTCATTGATGAAACTTAAAATTAATAATTTATTATATGTTAAAACCAATATTTTAAAATTTAAGTTTCATTAAAATTATAAAATTATGTTATTTTAGTATTGTGTGTTTATATGTAAATGTCTTACTAAATATGTTTTATTTTCAGGTTTTCTACGTGTTGGTAAAATAATTATAACTCAAGCTAGAAAATTCAAATGGAGTTGATTCAAATATTTTTAGAATCCTTGAGAAATTATCTACAACTTTGCAGAAGACATGATTACCTAAAAAGTTGATTAAGATGATCAAATTGTGAAAATATCAAAAGGAGGACAAATTTACTTTCACCATGACCAGCATATAGTAAAAAAATCATAACTATTTCAATATTTAACCAAATGAGGTGAACCAAGTGGCCAAATTCATCTACAGACAATTTCCCACATGTTTGCTGTTTTTAGCTGAGTCAAATTCGGTGATTAAAGTCGTGGAACAAAGCATTGAAAGAAGGGGCATGGAATTGAAGTTGGAGGAGACAAAGACTACTATTACAACTACATTGCATTAATAGAATTTTTGACCCTTTCTCTCATTTGGCCTATAAATAGAGGCCTTGTGCTAGCTTGAGAATCATTCTATCTCATTGTAAAATATAGTGTGAGTGTGTATAAAAGTTCTAAGTTCCAATATATTTTCCATTTTCCAATTTATGAGTGATGTTTTTAGTGTTGATCAAAAGTAAGTTCATGGAAAGCTAAATCTATTATGTCAAGGTGAAGAGGATGAATTCTTGGTGAAGTAAGATTGTTTATATTTTGTATATTCTTTCTTTATTTCTTTTCATTTTGCTAATTTCTTTTTATTGTAGGTATAAAAATGAATTATTTGTTGTTATCAATTTACATCAAATGTTTGATACCATTTAAGTGGTTATCTTGATTTGTTGTTTAATTTTGATACAATAAATATTTCATCAATTATTATTGTTATATTATATATATATAATTATATCATATATTTCATTTAGACGATAGCGTGGCTCTGCCGGTTATTCTAAATGAAATATTATGATATCTAACAATCTAACATTTACTTTATCGCAACTAACTTTTACTTTCCGCATCTAACTTATTACTTTATATGTATTACTTGTACTTTTCATGACAATGCATAAACTTCAGATAAAAACATTTTTAATGCATAAAATTTAGATAAAAACATTTTCATAACACATTCATGATGCATAAACATACTCATATTCATATCCATATCCATATTCGTATCCATGTTCGTGTTTGTTGAATTAAGATCATGATTGTGACTCGTATTCTTAATCGTATTGGGGCGATGGATCCATCTAGAGAAAACCACAGTACTGGGCGGCGAGGACACCAGCGACACTCTCACCAGTCAACTGGGCCTTGGCCAACGTATTAACATATTCGTATTCGTATTCGTATCCGTATCCAAGGAAACACGATCGTCAGGCTCCCACTGAGACCATAACCCACACGATATCTCCAACATGTAGTAGTCACAATCCCTTCACATCCTTCAACATGTTATCATCACTTAATAAAAATCATGCATATACATATCGTTTTATTTTTGAAACCAAGCATGCAACATATCTTTTAAATGTCCAATTTAAAACTTAATAATTCACGAACATTTACAAATCATATTTCAACATATAAAAATTCATAAACATCCATAATCATTGAAAACAATCATATTAGCATATAAAATAGCATTTAGGACACTGTCATGACATTTACTAAATTTCCGGTGTAAAAAGACCGTTTTACCGCTGAACGTGACATTTTTTGTTTTTGACTTTTTCTTGATTTCTTTGACTCTAACATGTCCCAAATAATTATTTAAGCCTAAATTAAAATTCCATAATTTTATTTATCTTAAAAAACTAGGTTTTTAATTAATTCGTAATTAATCGTTTTGAAGGCGTTTTAATCCCGAAAAATTCCAAACTTTAATAAAAAATCCCTAAATTTAAAATTTAGTCTTTTTAAATTATTTTAGCCCTTATAAACCAAGACTCGACCCCCATGAGCTGTTTTTCACTTATTTAAGTTTAGAAAACCCTAACTTGACCCTAATTGGTTAGCACCGAGCCATATTTTGATTTTCTCGAGCCGCCCTCGAACCATAGTGAACCAAACCCTGACCAACACCCTTAGACACACTACTAGATCTTAGGAACCCAGGAACCCTTCCCTAGCCCCATAACCAAACCATATCTTTGTGTACATGAAGTGGTCGAGAATCCATTATGGACAAGGACTCTTGTTCTAGCTTCCAGGACCCTACCAACGAACCCAACCAATGAACCAACCTGTTGTGCACTGACTTAAGACCCTAAGGACTCACTCAAGCCCAGCCATAGAACCCAGGCGGAGCCCTACATCCCCTGCGCAACAGCTGAACCCTGCGCGCATGCTCCATGAATCTCGGGTAGGAGTCCTTGTTAGCAAGGACTCCTCCCAGCCTACAAGTTCGAGTCCTAGCATGGCAAGGACTCTACCCTGGACTCACTCACTGATGTGGCTAGCCCCTGGTCCCAACCGAACCAAGCCCAGCCCCTAAAACATATGAACCGAACCCCCATGACAGCAACACGATTCAGCTTGTCTTCTGTTCTTGTTGCATCGTGTTTGTGTGGTTCTAGGACACTGTAAAACAATACCATAACACTTCCTAATCATGGCAGCTCTTTACACAATACATAAACATGATTATGTGATCAAAAACTCAAGTTTGGAACCCCTACACATGCAATTTCGAAAACAATTCAAAGTGTTACTTGATTTCCATAATTTTCATGAATAAAAATATAATATGGTGTGATGATGTTTTGAAGGAAATAATAGGTGTGCCTTTGCGTTTTAAACGCACGAAAAACTGTTGACGATCGCGAAGAACGGAGCAAGAACCGTGGCTTGAAATCTCCTTGAAATTTTTCGGCTTTCTTCTTCAAATTGATGAAGGTGTCCCGTGTGTTTAAAGGAGATTTTTGGGAGAGAATTTGCTGAAAGTGGCGTGAGTTTGATGTGCAAGGTTTGGGTGATTTACATATATTAAATACTAATTAAATTACTAACAAAACTTAGGCCTATTAATCCAACAAATTAGGCCCATTAGTCTTAATTAGAATTTATTTAAAATATTAAAATAGTTTTGGTAAAAATAAGTTTGTGAATTTAATAGTCGGGTTGCCAAAAAGTTCGTGTTTTTGTTGAAAAACCAACACCGATAAAATTTACGTCCCGGCGTATAAAATCACCTCAAAACCCCTTATTTCCAAAAATAAGAAAAACCATCAATCATATTTTAAACAATTTAAAATAATTATTTAATAAAAATATTTTACGTTTTTCGGCCCTCGGTTTCCGTTCTTCGGTTGCAACTTGAATAATCCTTAAAAATAACTTTTTATGCATCATGACAATTAAATCATATTTAACATATAATCATGCATGTCACATAATCAATTAAGCAATGAAATCATTTAATTACTTATTTTTTCATATTTTTTAGATTTGCATGCCGTTGGGTTACGTCGTCTTAATTTTGGATCTTACAATTCCTCCCCCCTTAAATAAAATTTCGTCCTCGAAATTAGAACTTACCGAATAGTTCTGGATAGCGATTCTTCAAGTCTCTCTCGGTTTCTCAAGTGGCTTCTTCTTCCGAGTGATTCAGTCACTTAACCTTGACCATTGGAATGACTTTGCTTCGGAGTCTCTTTTCTTGCCTTGCCAAGATTTAGACAGGTCTTTCTTCATATGTCATATGTGGAGTCAATTGTAGAGGTTCATAGTTTAGCACATGTGACGGGTTTCACATGTACTTCCGCAGCATCGAAATATGGAACACATTGTGAACTCCTGATAGCATTGATTGCAACGCCACTCTATAAGCTAGTGTCCCAATCCTCTCTAAAATCTCGAATGGACCAATAAATCTTGGACTAAGCTTGCCTTTCTTTCCGAAAAGCATTACACCTTTCATAGGTGCTATTTTCACAAATACATCGTCTCCCACTACAAACTCTAATCCCGTCGTCTTTTATCCGCATAACTCTTTTGTCGGCTTTGCGCCGTCTTCATTCGGTCACGATTTTTGACTACGAGCTCGGTAGTCTCTTCAATCACATCTGGACCAATCTCTCTCTTTCACCAACCTCGTCCCAATGAATAGGAGACCTACATTTTCTTCCATAAAGTGCCTCGAAAGGAGCCATCCAAATAGATGATTGGGCTATTGTTGTAGGTAAACTCCACTAGAGGTAATTTTGGTTCCCAACTGCCTTGGAAGTCAATAACACAAGCCCGCAGTAGATCTTCTAGCATCTATATAACTCTCTCAGACTGATCATCGGTTTGAGGATGAAAGGCTGTAGTGAATAATAACTTGGTCCCCATCGCTGCATGTAAGCTCTTCCAAAAAGATGACGTGAATCTCGGATCTCTGTCAGACACAATAAAAATAGAAATTCCATGTAGATGTACTATCTCTCGAATATATAAGTCAGCGTACTGAATCATGGTGAATGTCGTCTTAATAGGTAGAAAATGCGCTGATTTCTTAAGACGATCAACTATCACTCAAATGGTATTAAACCCCTTAACAGTCTCGACGCATAAGCTATAACTCGGTCATTTTGTATCAGAACTGCGCCCAAACCAAGTTTAGAAGCATCGGTATATAGAACATATTCCCCTTGCCCTGATGGCATAGATAAAACTGGTGCTGAAATGAAGGCCTGTTTCAACTTGTCAAAACTGTCTTGACACTCGGATCCCCAATAAACATTGCATTCTTCTTAGTCAAGGATGTCAATGGTACTGCAATGGATGAGAATCCCTTGATGAATTTGCAATAATAGCCAGCTAGTCCCAAGAAACTGCGAATCTCGGTATCACTCTTCGGTACTGGCCACTCTTTCACTGCTTTGACTTTGCTTGGATCAACTTCAACGCCATTACTAGAAATGATGTGGCCTAAGAAAGCCACCCTATCAAGCCAAAACTCGCACTTGCTGAATTTTTCATAAAGTTTTCTGTCTTGTAGTACTTGCAGTGCTGTCCTCAAATGACGACTATGCTCCTCTTTAATTCTCGAATAGATCAATATATCATCAATGAAGACTATAATAAACTGATCTACATACGGCTGAAATACACGATTCATGAGATCCATGAAGATTGCTAGCGCATTAGTCAGACCGAATGGCATGACCATAAACTCGTAGTGCCCTTATCTAGACGAAATGTCGTCTTGTGAACATCCGACTCTTTCACTTTCAACTGGTGGTGCCCGGATCGAAGATCAATCTTAGAAAAAATCGATGCTCGTTGCAACTGATCAAATAAATCTTCAATTCTTGGAAGTTGATACTTATTTTTTATAGTGACCCTGTTGAGCTCTCGATAATCGATGTATAGACGCATACTCCCATCTTTCTTCTTCACAAATAATACTGGTGCGCCCCATGGAGAATAACTAGGGCGAATGAAACCCTTGTCTAGCAATTCCTGGATTTGATCTTTTAATTCTTTCATTTCAGCGGGTGCTAGACGATAAGGTGCTTTAGATATAAGAACAATGCCCGGCATCAGATCAATAGAGAATTTCACTTCACGATCGGGTGGAATGCCAGAAACGTCTTCGGGAAAGACGCAGGGAAAATCTCTGACAATATCAACATCTTCTAATTTCTGACTGGTAGGAGCATGTGCGGTAGTGACACATGCTAGAAAAGCTTGGCATCCTTGTTTAATAAGCTTTCTCGCATGTAAACAAGAGATAACATGCGGCATTTGCTTGTTTCTCGCCGCCTCAAAGACAAAAGATTTACCACTAGGCGGTCGAATAGACCCTGATCTCTGATGAAAATCAATCGAAGCTCCATTCGCTGATAACCAATCCATCCCAAGTATGATATCAAATTCTGGCATAGGAAGTACAATAAGATCTGTCCGAACCAGATCTTTG
Source organism: Primulina huaijiensis (assembly GCF_012295235.1). Taxonomy (NCBI): domain Eukaryota; kingdom Viridiplantae; phylum Streptophyta; class Magnoliopsida; order Lamiales; family Gesneriaceae; genus Primulina; species Primulina huaijiensis. The sequence goes on along the minus strand of NC_133314.1, from coordinate 13,274,302 downwards.
CACAAACGAAGCTCCAGATCTTTGACAATTCTAGATGTGAGCATTTGATACCCGGAAGGAATAGAAACTTTGAAACCCAAACCCATATCTTGAGGAGTAATATTCAGTCTTTTGATGAAGGTTTCAGATATGAATGAATGTGTAGCTCTGGGATCTAGCAAAGCGTAGGTAGCTACTCCTTGAATGATAACTCTCCCCGTGATGAGCGTAGTGTCTGCCTCCTCTTTAGCTTCCTCGGCATTCATAATGTATGCTCATCCTATAGTAGGTGCATTCTTCTTTGGGCAGTCCGCTGCTTTGTGCCATTCTTCCTTGCATATGAAACACCTAGAAGTACCCCACACACATGCTCCGTAGTTTAGTCGATTGCACTTCTTGCATGGTTGTCCTTCTGCCGTCTTTAGTGCTGCAGATGGTGGCTTTAACGGTGCTTGCTTCTTGACTTGACCTTGGGGCTTTTGAGGCCCTTGAGGTCTAGTAGGGCCCCTATATGGCTTCTTATTTGGTTGATTGTTGTTCTGATGTTGCTGCCTCTTGCGCTGTAACTCAAACTCGATGTCTTTCAAGGATTGCTCAGACTAGAATGCATAAGTGACTGCAGTGGCATAATCTAAAGGGCGCATCATCATAACATTATTCCGTATGGTAGGTTGTAGACCATCCATGAAGTGTCTAAGCTTTTCTTCGGCATCCCTGGCAATAAGGGGTACAAAGTGACAACCCCTATCGAATTTCTTCACAAATTCAGCAACAGTGGCGTCTCCCTGACGGAGAGTCATAAATTCCCTCTTTAATCAGCTTCTAACATCAGCAGTAAAATTTTTCTCGTAAAATATAGTTTTGAATTGAGCCCAAGTAAGTGTGGCAAGGTTAAAACCCTGCTCGGCTCCTTCCCACCATAAAGAAGCATCATCCCTAAACAGATAAGTAGTACACCTCACACGGTCAGCATCCCCCATTTCCAGATAGCGAAAGTGTACCTCGAGTGAACGAATCCAACCCTCGCATAAAAAGGATCGGTAGTGCCAGGAAATTCATTCGGCGCTAGCCTCCGGAAATGATCATATATATCATGTTGTGGCCTCGGTGCCTGCTGCATCTGCTATAACTGCTGTTGCTCAAAGAGACGAGCCATCCCCTTTAAAGCACGAGTAGCCGCATCCCCTGGAGGAGGTGGTGGTGGTGGTGCATTCCCTTGATGATTCACGCTGTTCTCGGCTTGATTATCATTAACAGGAGCACGTCTAGGAGGCATTTTATCTGAATGTTTTCCAAATTCTAACGTAACCAACATGCATTTAAATCTAAGTTTTCTGATCATGTGACATATCCTACTTCATTTTTAGCAATTTACACATGCAAAGCATAAATACTCAAAAAGCTAGTAAACATGTAACGTAAACATATTATTCATGTCAATATGCAGGTAACATCGTATCAAACCATATAAAGCATGTAAAACTTACAAATTGAGGCTTGAAGACTGATCTTTCCGGCGCTGATGGTGGCACAACCCTTTATAGGAACTTTGTTCTGATACCAACTGCAACGTATGCTTATTCGTTTTCTTAAAAAGTACAAGGAAAAAAAAAATTTTAAAACACTCAATTTTCAGCCACATACATTTCCCACATGAAAATATTTTTATAAAATATTTTAACCCTTGAAATAAAACACCAGCTATTATTTGAAAATCAAAAGAAATAGTCAAAATATCAAATCGTCTAACATTTTACCAAACCTAAAAAGCAACAAAATTTGAAAAGTATAGCCCATACTTTTCAAAATCTCTCAAAACATAACTAAAAAGTCGTAAAATCTTTTAACATAAACTTAAACATAAATGCGGAAAATAAAGAGCTGGTCCTCGGGTCATGTGCACATTCAGTCCAGTCGGGTCAACCATCAAGACCTCCCACAACATTATTATCATATTCACCTGTATCAACACACCTAGTAAGTCTAAAGACCAAACACAACATATCCTTAGTAAAACAAGTAATACATATAAAACCACATGCAACAGTGAAAAATACTTGTACTTAAAATAACATTTTCATGACAATGCATAAACTTCAGACAAAAACATTTTCAATGCATAAACTTTAGATAAAAACATTTTCATAACATTTTCATGATGCATAAACATATTCATATTCATATCCATATCCATGTCCATATTCGTATCCATGTTCGTGTTTGTTGAATTCAGATCAAGATTGTGACTCGTATTCTTAATCGTATTGGGGCGATGGATCCATCTAGAGAAAACCACAGTACTGGGCGGCGGGGACACCAGCGACACTCTCACCAGTCAACTGGTCCTTGGCCAACATATTAACATATTCGTATTCGTATTCGTATCTGTATCCAAGGAAACACGATCGTCGGGCTCCCACTGGGACCATAACCCTCACAATATCTCCAACATGAAGTAGTCACAATCCCTTCACATCCTTCAACATGTTATCATCAATTAATAAAAATCATGCATATATGTATCGTTTTATTTTTGAAACCAAGCATGCAACATATCTTTTAAATGTCCAATTTAAAACTCAATAATTCACTAACATTTACAAATCATATTTCAACATATAAAAATTCATAAACATCTATAATCATTGAAAACAATCGTATTAGCATATAAAATAGCATTTAGGACACTGCCATGACGTTTACTAAATTTTCGGTGTAAAAAGATTGTTTTGCCCATGAACGTGACATTTTTTGTTTTTGACTTTTTCTTGATTTCTTTGACTCTAGCATGTCCCAAATAATTATTTGAGCTAAATTAAAATTCCCATAATTTTATTTATCTTAAAAAAATAATCTTTTTAATTAATTCGTAATTAATCGTTTTTAAGTCGTTTTAATCCCGAAAAATTTCAAACTTTAATATAAAATCCCTAAATTTAAATTTTAGTATTTTTATATTATTTTAGCCCTTATGAACCACGAATCGACCCCCGTGAGCCGTTTTTCACTTATTTAAGTTTAGAAAACCCTAACTTGACCCTAATACCCACGGAACCCTTCCCTAGCCCCATAACCAAACCATATCTTTGTATACATGAAGTGGCCGAGAATCCATTATGGACAAGAACTCTTGTTCTAACTTCCAGGACCCTACCAACGAACCCAACCACTTAACCAACCTGTTGTGCACTGACTTAAGACCCTAAAGACTCACTCAAGCCCAGCCCTAGAAGCCAGGCCGAGCCCCACTTCCCCTACGCAACAGCTGAACCCTGCGCACATGCTCCATGAAGCTAAGGTAGGAGTCCTTGTTAGCAAGGACTCCTCCCAGCCTACAAGTTTGAGTCCTAGCATGGCTAGGACTCTACCCTGGACTCACTCACGGACGTGGCTAGTCCCTGGTCACAACCGAACCAAGCTCAGCCCCTAAAACATATGAACCGAACCCCCATGACAGCAACACGATTCAGCCTGTGTTCTGTTCTTGTTGCAACGTGTTTGTGTGGTTCTAGGACACCCTAACTTCGTGTAAAACAATACCATAACACTTCCTAATCATGGCATCTTTTACACAATACATAAACATGATTTAGGTGATCAAAAACTCAAGTTTGCAACCCCTACACATGCAATTTCGAAAACAATTCAAAGTGTTACTTGATTTCCAAAATTTTCATGCATAAAAATATAATATGGTGTGATGATGTTTTGAAGGAAAGAATAGGTGTGCCTTTGCGTTTTAAACGCACGAAAAACTGATGACGATCGCGAATAACGGAGCAAGAACCGTGGCTTAAAATCTCCTTGAAATTTTTCGGCTTTCTTCTTCAAATTGATGATGGTGTGTGACGTGTGTTTAAAGGAGATTTTTGGTAGATTGATGAAAGTGGCGTGAGTTTGATGTGCAAGGTTTGGGTGATTTACATATATTAAATACTAATTAAATTACTAACAAGGCATAGGCCTATTAAGCCAACAAATTAGGCCCTTTAGTCTTAATTAGAATTTAATTAAAATATTAAAATAGTTTTGGTAAAAATAAGTTTGTGAATTTAATAGTCGGGTTGCCAAAAAGTTCGTATTTTTGTTGAAAAACCAACACCGATAAAATTTAGGTCACGGCGTATAAAATCACCTCAAAACCCCTTATTTCCAAAAATAAGAAAAAACATCAATCATATTTTAAACAATTAAAAATATAACAATACATGTCACATAATCAATTAAGCAATTAAATAATTTAATTACTTATTTTTTCATATTTCTTAGATTGGCATGTCGTTGGGTTACGTCGTCTTAATTTTGGACCTTACAAAAAGATGATGAAAATTTCGGCCAAGTGAAGGGGAAAAAAATTTCTTGGTTTTGCAAAAAGTTAAAGTGAAAAGTAGCATGTGCATGCCATGCCATTAACTAAAAAATTGCATCCAACCCTTCACCTCCGTTGCATGCTTTCTACTTGGGCTTGTGACAAATACATGGCACATGGACTTTTATTTAAATGTATCAAACACATTTGAGACCATTTAAACTTTACTTGATTTTACTCAAGCCCACTAGTTGAATAATTATTTTCTATTGGTCTCTACAAGACCCAATATTATTTAATTAATTCAACACTTGAATTAATTTAATTTAGTCCATAATAATGTTTATGAAAATCATAATTTTCAAATACATTATTCATTTGGCCAACTTTTAGTTTAGGAACACTTCTACAAATTAAAAGTTACATTCCTCTTTTAGAAGTCATACTTCTATTTTTCTTTATGCTTATAAACTTCTTCATAAGCCGTTCAACACATTAAACTATTTTACTTCTCAACGGGATCTTGAAAACTAGTACTTGTGTGGCCCTCAATGGTTCATAGATACAACTAGTAGTGGGTTCACATTTCCATGTGATTCGAGACTAAACATGTCCTTATATGAGCATACCTCAATTGCTCCATTCTTACTTATCAACTCCTTGATAATAAGAACGTCAGAACTTAAGTCTGATAGCACCCAACCAATCATGTTAAACGCATAGCAACATCGCTTACATGATTCCCTAGATATCAAATGATAGTGTCTGCAAAAACCATTCAATTATGGTTAGCGTACAGTACGGTCCCTTCAACTCGTATATCCCGGCCGATTCGACAACTATTGGTATATCGAGAGCTGTCAAAGAATCGATGCTATGTGTCATGTCGTAGTTGCATCGATGGTGTAATCTAAGAAACCCCTTTCTTAATTACCATCATACTCTGATCAGAGATTTGAAACTACATATACATAGGAAATCCATACCCAAAGGTAAGCAGTGAATCCCCGACTTCAATGCATCGACTCCTCTATGTTTCGACAAAACACCCAACCTTGCCATCTGATTACCCCATTTGAGTCGGTAAACAAATCAAAGTGCAATGCTATCATATAGAGTCTCAATGTTGTCCCGAGTCATAAGGAATAATGGTGTACAACCATAAACTAGGACGTTTCCACTCGATAAGTGAGAACCACTTGGAAAGTCCTTTATGGAGGGTTGTTCAGTGCACTCCACAAGAAGCACCTATCTGCATGCTCGGACATCACAATGTCCCCTACCAATGAAACATGGTACTCACATCGGAGATACTAGTCTCAAACTCGAGTGGCCTATATCCTTCTTAGCGGCGGCTGAATCGACTAAGAACTATTTAGAATATACAGTATTCCAAATATGAGTTTCACGATACTCATTATATGAGCATCTCATATTCTTTCTACTATTTGTATATTCAAGGACTTTATTTATGCAACTAGCATATGTATACAGATAAAGATGTGCCAAAATATTAATTTAAAAAATTATTAAAATAAAGATTGTTTATACATAGAGTTTCATTGTGAACACTCGGCCAATACTTGGATCGACGGGCACCTACTCTAACACGTCAGTACTCGGGTTATGAGCACCTTCAGTCCAGCAAAGTCAACCATCAAGACCTCCTTTAACATTATTACCATAATCGTCTGCATCAATCACACCTAGTGAGTCTAAAGACTCACACACCATAAACTTGATAACAAATACTACATATACAGATTACATGCAACAGTGAAAAATACATGTACTTAAAATATCGTTTTCATGAAGATGCGTAAACTTTAAACATGAACATTTTCGTAAACATTTTCATGATGCACAACATTTAAATATAAACCTGTTCGTAAACATTTTCATAAACTTTTGCATAAACGTTTTCATATCATCATAAACATATTTATATTCATATCATCATCAACATATAAATATTCATATTATCATCAACATATACGTATTCATTTTTCCTTTCGTTGAATTCAGATCGTTAATTGTGACTTTCGTGTTCGTTTACGTCTACCTGTTAGGCGATGGATCCATCAACATGTAACCACAGTACTATGCGGCGGGGACACCAGCAACACTCTCACTGGTCAACTGGGCCTTGGCCTATCCTCATAATATGGAAATACGATCGTCGGAGCTCCCACGGGGGCCTTCTCCACAGACGGGCTCCCTCTGGGCCTTCTCCCACGAATGGGCTCCCTCTGGGGCCTTCTCTCGTAAATGGGCTCCCTCTAGGGCCTTCACCCCTCACGGCATCCCCATTCATGTCATCATATCATCATATTCGTATCAATGGACATAAGATCGTCGGGCTCCCACTGGGATCATAACCGTCACGATATCTCCAACATATCATCGTATTAGTCACAATTACTTCACTTCCTTCAACGTTTCATATTCTCATCACTTTATAAAATTTAAACATGCATATACGTTTTTCTTTTAAACCAAGCAAGCAGCATATCTTTTAACGTTTTTTTTTATCATGGAAACCCATAAATATAATAAATCATAATATATTAAATCATAAAATCCATAAACATTTTAAAAATATATTTTTAACATATTAAAAATCCGTAAACATTTAAAATAAACTTTTTAATATATAAAAATCAAAAAAATCCATAAATGTCTTAAAATCATCATTTTAACATATTAAATCATAAACATTTAAAATAAACATTTTGATATAAAAATCCTTAAACATATAAAATTCTATAAACATTTAAAATAATCATTTTAACATATAAAATTCCATAACCATTGAAAATAATCATAGTAACATATAAAACAGCATTCAGGGCACTGTCATGACGTTTACTAATTTCTAGGTGTAAAAAAAACAGTTTTACTCTTGGACGATAAATTTCACGTTTTCGACATTTTCTTAATTTCATTGACTCTAACATGTCCCAAATAATTATTTAAGCTTACATGAATTTTCTCATATTTTTATTTAGCATAAATCGAGGACTTTTAATTTAATCTTTAGATGTGACGTATTAATGCGTTTTAATCCTGAATTAAACCAAACCTTAATAAAAAAATTCTCAAATTAAAAATTTAGACTTTTAATAATTATTTGAGCTTAAATATAATTTTTCATAATTTTATTAACCTTAAATCTAGGCATTTCCCGATTCGTTTATAAACTTAGACGTACAACTCGATTTAAATCGTATTGACTCGTAAGTTTCCCACACTTTACCAAATTTAAACCAAAGCTTAATAACACCTAACTAACCCATATTCCACCCAAAACAAGCCAACTAAGTCCCTTAAACATGCCCCTACCAGCTACTGAATTTCGGTACAAGGAATCCTAGTTCTAATAGAATTTGAACTCCTCCTACTTCGGCTCCAGCCCTTAATCACTTGGTCCAGACCCTGGTCGACCCTCCTAGGACCTTACCCGACCCCTCTAGGACCCTCTTAGCCCAGCCCCCTTGGCCCATGCACGACAACGCACAGGCTTCTACTCCACGCACACAGCCACGCTAGGAAGCGCCCAAGCTACGTTCATCTCTCCTCCAGCCCTTACCAACTTCACGTGGTCCGTCTTCGCTCAAGGCTAGGACCGTCAAGAGCCCAGACCTTTACCTAGAAAGATCCCCGTGCAGTCTCCTCTCCTGAATCACCCAAAGCCGAGTCCTAATCCCATTAAACTCTCGACCATGTGCTCTGTACAACTGTCCTGATCCAGCCCTCGTTCCAGCCTTTGTGCAACATGTCTAAGACCATGGCACCACGCTCCTAAGCCCCTTGGACACTCCCTTGACAGCAGCAAGCCGTCGCAAGCCCTAGTGAACCCTAGCCGAAGAGTCCTTGTAACACAAAGATTCTAATTCCCGTCTCCCTTGTCCCATGGTGATGTCCAGCCCTTAAACATTGATCTAAGTACCCTTAAGCACTCTTAAACTCCTCCTTTTTGACTCCTCCCTTTTGGTGTCTCTATGATGGCAGCCCCTTCATGCAATTATATTTTAAGTTTTAGAACAAAAATTCATACCTTAATCATATAAGAATGCATAAAAACAAATTTATTCAATAAGGGATCATGTTTTCATACAAGAGTAATTCAAAACAATAGTATGGTGTGATAGATAAGAAAAGAAAGATTTATGGCGTGCTTTTGCGTATTTTACGCACGAAAACCAAGCGACAATGCAAAGAACGGCGACGTCGACACCTAGGCTGAATTTTTCCTTGAAGCTTTTGATGCTTTTCTCTCAATATTTGGTGTGTGCCGTGTAAAAGCTGATGGGGGAGAGTTTTGATTTGTTGGGAAAGTTTAAGAGACTGGGGCGTGGGGTTGAATGGGGTTTAGAGTGGGTTTTTTGAATACTATATACTTAATTACATTTTAATCAAGCTTAGGCCCATTAAGAGGCTAATTAGACCCATTAGTGCTTAATTAAAATATATAAAAATAATTTTCCTTGAATAAGCTTGTGAATTTATTAGCCGGGTTGCCAAAACGTTCGTATTTTTTTTTTAAAATTCAACACCGATAAAAATTACGTCCCGGCGTGTAAAATAACCTCAAAACTTCTTATTTTAAAAAATAATAAAAAGCATCAATCATATTTTAAATAATTAAAAATAATTATTTAATAAAAACATTTTCTATTTTTCAGCCCTCGGTCTCCGTTCCTCTATCGCAACTCGATTAACCTTTAAAATTTTATTTTAATACAGCCATGTAGAAAAGTATATTTTAAACATGTCAACATGCACAACATAATTAATTCATGCAATTAAAATATTTAATTAAAATACACAAAGAATTTAATAACTTATATGCATGTGGTTCGCGTGGACCTTTAAATTTTTGGGGCCTTACAATCTTCCCCCCTTATATCCTTAATAACCCAAAGTTTAGATTTACTTCTAGTATCCCGAAAATCCACGTTTCCTCTGCGCTACTCTGATAAAACTTATGTTCTAGAATGTCCTTACGTCTCCTTGATCCCAATTAAATTTACCTTCTAAATCCTTATTTTGCGAATCGCAACTTAAAAAGATCTATGATGACTTAGTGCTACGTTACTATTACCTTGAATTTCAACTTTTCTTAAAATTCTCAATATTAAGAGATGGATGACCATACTTATCGTATATTATTTTTCCTTATTTTATATCCAGAATGTACATCAACTTGTCATTTTTCAATCTCAAAATCCCAAACACACCTACAAGTTCTTAAATTTTCAAGCTTAATATTAACTCATCCTTAAGAACCCTTGATTAATATTATAACCTAAGATATCCCAAGGTTCTAAATATTCTTTTGAGCCCAAATCATCAAAAATTCCTATCAATTAAACCATCAAATTATAGCTTATTGCTAAATTAGTCCCCAATTTCCTTAACAATGGCAAAAGAAATTCTTAATTTTCCCAAAAATTATCCAATTGGTCCTTAATTTGGAAAATCTTACGATTAACCCATAAGTTCTTGGCATTCTCAAATTCCTTCTACAGGTTTCTCACAACAAAATTTCGATAATTTTAACTTATTTACCCAAAAATCAATTCTCATAACCAATCTAACATTTCATCAAAACTTAAAATCCTAATTTATACATTTTCTTATTTCCAAAGATAATCGCAGTCTTCGAATCATTATTACTTATGAGTAATTCCCAAAAATTAATTCAACTAGTAACCATGAATCATAAATATTTTCTTAGAAAATCTACGTGTCTCAAAAGAATTCATAATATTCACGATTAACTTATGACCCAAATAGTAGAACGTCAATACTAAAACCCAAAAATCAACATAGTCCAATTCCACTACAAAGCCAACATGCGATGAAATCAAATAATTTCTCATTTCGTATGGTATCACGTATAAAAATTCTAAAACACATAAATCATATATTATTATAAAAGCTATTAAACATGTGACGTAAACATATGATTCATATAATTATGCAGGTAACATCATAAAATCATATATAGCATGTGAACTTACAGATTGAGGCTTGATGACTGAGCTTCCCGGCACTGATGGTTGCACAACCCTTTACAGAACCATTTATCTGATATCAACTGAAACGTCAGCTACTCGTTTTCTTAAAACGTACTAGAAATTTTTTTTTTCAAACCTCACATAGTATTCGGCCGAACCATAAAATATTTTTGACATCATTTTAAAATAAAGCAACCAACTATAATTTGAAAAGCAAAGGAAATAGTTTAGCATAAAATTATCCAACATTTTACTAAACCTAAAAATAACATTTGAAAAGTATAGCACATACTATAACCTCTCAAAAACCATTCATAAACATAAATCAATAGTCGTAAAATATCTTTTAACATAAATCATAACCATAAACTAGTGCAGAAAGCTAGCGTCGGTCCTCGGGTTATGTGCACCTTCAGTCCAGCAAAGTCAACCATCAAGACCTCCCTAAACATTATTATCATAATCACCTACATCAATTACATCTAGTGAGTCTAAAGACTCAACACACCATAAACTTGATAACAAGTACTACTTATACAGATCACATGCAACAGTGAAAAATACTTGTGCTTAAAATATCATTTTCGTGAAGATGCGTAAACTTTAAACGTGATCATTTTCGTAAACATTTTCATGATGCATAAACTTTAAATATAAACCAGTTCGTAAACATTTTCATAAAAATTTTCATAAGCTTTTGCATTAACGTTTTCATATCATCATAAACATATTCATATTCATATCATCATCAACATATACGTATTCATATTATCATCAACATATATGAATTCCTTTTTCCTTTCTTTGAATTCAGATCGTTAATTGTGACTTTCGTGTTCGTTTATGTCTACGTGTTAGGCGATGGATCCATCTACATGTAACCACAGTACTGGGTGGCGGGGATACCAGCAACACTCTCACCGGTCAACTGAGCCTTGGCCTATCCTCATAATATGATAATACGATCGTCGGGGCTCCCTCGAGGGCCTTCTCCCATAGACGGGCTACCTCTGGGGCCTTCTCCCATGAATGGGCTACCTCTGGGGCCTTCTCCCGTAAATGGGCTCCCTCTAGGGCCTTCTCCCTTCACGACATCCTCATTCATGTCATCATATCATCATATTCGTATCAATGGACATAAGATCGTCGGGCTCCCATTAGGACCATAACCGTTACGATATCTCTAACATATCATCGTATTAGTCACAATTACTTCACTTCCTTCAACGCTTCATATTCTCATCACTTTATAAAATTTAAGCACGCATATACGTTTATCTTTTAAACCAATCATGCAACATATCTTTTAACGTTTTCGTTTTATCATTAAAACCCATAAATATAATAAATAATAACATATTAAATCATAAAATCCATAAACATTTTAAAAATACATTTTTAACATATTAAAAATCCGTAAACATTTAAAATAAACATTTTAACTTATAAAAATAAAAAAAAAAGCCATAAACTTCTTAAAATCATCATTTTAACATATTAAATCATAAACATTTAAAATAAACATTTTGATATAAAAATCCTTAAACATATAAAATTCTATAAACATTTAAAATAATCATTTTAACATATAAAATTCCATAACCATTGAAAATAATCATATTAAGATATAAAATAGCATTCAGGACACTGCCATGACGTTTACTAATTTCTATGTGTAAAAAGACCGTTTTACTCCTGGACGTAAAATTTCACGTTTTTGACATTTTCTTAATTTCATTGACTCTAACATGTCCCAAATAATTATTTAAGCTTACATGAATTTACTCATATTTTTATTTAGCTTAAATCGAGGACTTTTAATTTAATCTTTAGATGTGACGTATTAATGCGTTTTAATCCTGAATTAAACCAAACCTTAATAAAAAAATTCTCAAATTAAAAACTTAGACTTTTAATAATTATTTGAGCTTAAATATAATTTTTCATAATTTTATTATGCTTAAATCTAGGCGTTTTCCGATTCGTTTTTAAACTTAGACGTACAACTCGGTTTTAACTCGTATTGACTCGTAAGTTTCCCAAACTTTACCAAATTTAAACGAAAGCTTAATAGCACCTAACTAATCCTTATTCCACCCAAAACAAGCCAACTAAGTCCTTTAAACATGCCCCTACCAGCTACTGAATTTCGGTACAAGGAATCCCAGTTCTAATAGAATTTGAACTCCTCCTACTTCGGCTCCAGCCCTTAATCACTTGGTCCAGACCCTGGTCGACCCTCCTAGGACCTTACCCGACCCCTCTAGGATCCTCTTAGCCCAGCCCCCTTGGCCCATGCACGACAACGCACGGGCTTCTACTCCACGCACACAGCCGCGCTAGGAAGCTCCCAAGCTGCGTTCAGCTCTCCTCCATCCCTTACCAGCTTCGTGTGGACCGTCTTGGCTCAAGGCTATGACCGTCAAGAACCCAGCCCTTCACCTAGAAAGATCCCCGCGCAGTCTCCTCTCTTGAACCACCCAAACTCGAGTCCTATTCCCATTAAACTCTCGACCATGTGCTGTGTGCAACTATCCTGATCCAGCCCTCATTCCAGCCTTTGTGCAACCTGTATAGGACCCTGGCACCACCCTCCTAAGCCACTTGGACTTGCCCTGGACAGCAGCAAGCCGCCGCAAGCCCTAGTGAACCCTAGCCCCGAAGAGTCCTTGTAACACAAGGATTCTAATTCCCGTCTCCCTTGTCCCATGGTGATGTCCAGCCCTTAAACCTTGATCTAAGTACCCTTAAGCACTCTTAAACTCCTCCTTTTGGTGCCCATATGATGGCAGCCCCTTCATGCAATCATATTTTAAGCTTTGGAACAAAAATTCATACCTTAATCATATAAGAATGCATAAAAACAAATTTATTCAATAAGGGATCATGTTTTCATACAAAAGTAATTCTAAACAATAGTATGGTGTGATAGATGAGAAAAGAAAGATTTATGGCGTGCCTTTGCGTATTTTACGCACGAAAACGATGCGGCAATGCGACAAACGACGACATCGACACCTAGGCTAAATTTTTCATTGAAGTTTTTTATGATTTTCTCTCAATATTTGGTGTGTGCCGTGTAAAAGCTGGTGGGGGAGAGTTTTGATTTGTTGGGAGAGTTTATGAGAGTGGGGCGTGGGGTTGAATGGGGTTTAGGGTAGGTTTTTTGAATAATATATATTTAATTACATTTTAATCAAGCTTAGACCCATTAGGAGGTTAATTAGGACCATTAGTGCTTAATTAAATATTTAAAAATAATTTTTCTTGAATAAATTTGTGAATTTATTAGCCGGATTTGCAAAACGTTCGTATTTTTGTTGAAAATTCAACACCGATAAAAATTACGTTCCAACGTATAAAATCACCTCAAAAATCCTTATTTTCAAAAATATTAAAAAGCATCAATCATTTTTTAAATAATTAAAAATAACTATTTAATAAAAACATTTTCTATTTTTCAGCCCTCGGTCTCCGTTCCTCGATCGCAACTAGAATAATCTTTAAAAAAATATTTTAATGCAGCCATGTAGAAAAATATATTTTAAGCATGTCAACATGCACAATATAATTAATTCATGCAATTAAAACATTTAATTAAAATACACCAAGAATTTAATAACTTATATGCATGTGGTTCACGTGGACCTTTAAATTTTCGAGGCGTTACACCCGAGCCAGGGTACGGAGCCCTAGGCTTTATTAATAACCAGGGTACGGAGCCCTGGGCCAGGGATCAGGTCCCAGGACTTGGGAATAGTCGAGGTGCGAAGCCTCGAGCCAGGGTACGGAGCCCTAGGCCAGGAATCAGGTCTTGGGACTTATAGATTAACTGGGGCGTTGTACCTCCCGGGTTTAGGTATAATATTCATACACTTTCTGAGAAGAAAAGAACTTTCATTGTATCCTCAAACGATAATTACATCTTTTAAGCATAATACTTTTTCAAATGAAATACATTCCAGGGGCGCTTGAGAGAGTGTCATTGAGCATCCTCCAAATAAAAAGCTCCCGAGCTAACCTTCTGGGTTATTTTGAAAGGTCCTCCTCACCGAGCTTCCAATTTGCTGACCTCTCCGGCTGGATTGACTTTCTTCATAACTAGATCTCCTACTTGAAAATCTCGAATTCAGACTCGCTTGTTGTATGATTTTTTAACCCGGCCTCGGTAAGCTTCCATTCGAATCATAGCCCTCTCTCTATTCTATTCCTCCAGATCCAACTCCATTGCCCAACTCGGATCATTGTCATCCGGGTACGTTTCTACCCAGGCGGAAGATTGCCCAATTTCAACAGGAAGAACTGCTTCAGAACCATATACCAGATTAAAAGGAGTCTCTTGAGTAGGTGCTCGCGGAGTACTCCTGTATGCCCATAGAACACTAGGCAGCTCCTCCACCCATTCTTTTCCTTTTCCCTGCATCCTTTTTTTCAAAGAATGAACAATAATTCTATTTACGATATCTGTTTGACCATTTGCTTGAGGGTAAGCAACAGAAGTGAAAGACTGAGTAATCTTCATTTCCTGGAACCAGGACGTGATTTATCTTCCTTGAAACTGCCTTCCATTGTCTGAAATTAGTCTCCTAGGAACCCCAAACTAGCATACAAGATTCTTCCATAGAAACATCAAAACTTCTTTCTCAGTAATCCTAGCCAGAGGCTTGGCCTCAACCCACTTGGAGAAATAATCTACTGCCAGCAATATGAATCTCTTTTGAGCTCGGGCAGTTATTAAGGTTCCCATAATATCCATGCCCCATTGATCAAAATGACAAGATGCCCAAATGGGGGCTTCATAAGAGTGGCTGGATTGTGCTGAAAATTATAATGATGTTGACAACCAACACATGCCCGGACCACTCGAGCTGAGTCTTGGCTTATATTAGGCCACAAAAATCCAGCAAGAATTGCCTTCTGGGCCGACGCTATTCCACCGAGATGCTCTCCGTAACATCTTTCATGAATTTCCCGGAGGACATAATCCACATCTCCCAGATATAAGATTTTCAACAGAGGTCCTTGATATGATCTCCTGTATAAGATATTATTTAAAAGAACAAACCTAGGAGCTTGTCTTTTAATCTTCTGAGCTTGCGCTCTATCTTCAGGCAGTTCATTGTGAACAATGAACTTGATCAGCAGTGTCATCCAAGAATCCTCTGGTACAGGCAACATCTTCTCATCCATGGAAAGAATTAGCCGGGTAACATGCAATACTTCTCGAGTTTTGACTTCTGATAAAGTGGCGGTCATTTTGGCTAAAGCATCTGCTTCCCCATTCTCATCCCGAGGGATTTGCTCAATACTCCAATCCACAAAAGATTCGGCATGGGCTTTTATGAGCTTTAAATATTTTAGCATCATGTCATCCTTAGCCTCATAAACACCTTTTATCTGTTGTGCAACTAATTGCGGATCAGGGTATAAAATGATCCGGGAGGCTCCGAACTCTCGGGCAGCTCGAATGCCGGCTAGAACAGCCTCATATTATGCTTCATTATTGGTCACCCGAGAATCAATTCTTAGAGCCAATTTAATCTTCTCTCCCGGGGGAGCTATTATCACCACTCCTATTCCAAATCCAGGGAGACTTGATGCCCTATCCACAAATACTCTCCACACCTCTTCCATGTTAGGCTGAACCATCTCAGACGAGAAATCTGACAAGGCATGTGCTTTTATAGCAACCTGGGGTTTGTACTCAATGTCATACTCTACCAATTCAACTGTCCATTTGATCATTCTTCGTGATACCTCCGAGTGAGTCATAATCCTTTCAAGAAGACTATTAGTAAGTACAATAATTTGATGCGATAGAAAATAAGGCCGCAATTTTCAGACTTTCATAACCAAGGCAAGGGCTATTTTCTCCACTTCGCTGTACCGGAGCTCGGGTCCTCGAAGAGCATGACTGACATAATAGACAGGCCTTTGATCAATACCTTCTTCCCGTATAAGCACTGAGCTGACAGCATATTCTGTTGTAGATAAGTAAACAAATAAATTTTCCCCAGGCTCAGGCTTCACCAAGACATGAAGTTCAACCAAACGGCTCTTAAGATCTCTGAATGCCTACTCTCATCTATCATCCCAACCAAACTTTTGTGCCTTCCTGAGGATCTGAAAAAAAAAGATAGCTCCTATGTGCAGACTTGGAGATGAATCGGGATAAAGCAGTGATTCTCCCGGTTATCTTTTGTACTTCTCGGACGGATCGAGAAGATGGCATGTCTAGCACTGCCTTGACTTTTTTAGGATTCACTTCGATCCCCCAGTCAGTCAACCCAAAACCCAAAAATTTACCACTCTTCACGCTAAATATACACTTAGCTGGGTTTAGCTTGATCCCATAATGAGTGAGAGTGGCAAAATTATCCTCCAAAACAATAATAAAGCTAGAAATCTCTCTAGACTTGCCCAATATATCATCAACATATACTTCCACGTTCCTCCCCAATTGCATCTCAAATACTATGTTCATCAGACGCTGATACGTGGCTCCAGCATTCTTTAGTCCGAAGGACATAACAACACAGCAAAAGGTACCCCCTAAAGTAATGAAACTGGCTTTGTCCTGATCGACCTTAGTGAGGGTGATTTGATGGTACTAATGGTAAGCATCCATAAAGCTAAGAAATTCATACCCCGAAGTAGAATCCACCAATTGATCAATCCTGGGAAGAGGATAGTGATCTTTTGGGCAGGCTTTGTTAAGATCTCAGAAGTCCATGCACATCCTCCATTTTCCTGCAGCTTTAGGAACTAATACTATATTCGAAAGCCATGTAAGAAATTGTACCTCTCGAATATGGTCAGCCTTCAATAGCTCACGGACTTGCATATCAATTATTGTATCCTTTTCTGGCCCAAAATGTCTTTTCTTTTGCTTAACTGGATGAGACCCTGGAATGATATTTAAGCTATGCTCAGCCATCTGGGGTGAGATACCAGTTAGTTCCTGTTGAGACCAAGCAAAAACATCGATATTAGTTTTCAAACAATTCAATAGATTGACCCGAGTGGTCGAGTCAAGATCTCGGGCCACTCGGATCTCTTTCCCAGGCTCAATCTCCATCCTCTCCTGCTCCTGTTCTGCTACGAAATGTACTTCTCTTTTTTCGACTATCCTCTCCACATCATTATGAGACTTTCCCTTATCCTCCCTCCTTACTCTCTTTCGATCCACCCTGACCGTTTCCACATAACATTTTCGGGAAGAATTTTGATCTCCCGATCCTCTCCCACTTGACTTCCGACTGGAAATTTTATCTTCTGGTGGTACGTGGATGCGACAGCCTTTAATTCATTCATGGTCGGTCGGCCTAGAATAATATTATACGATGAGGGTGCATCCACTACTGTGAAAGTAGTCATAACTGTTTTCCTTAAACCCCCCCCCCCCTAGTACCAAGGGTTAAAGGAAAAATAATCTCTCCTTCGGGGTACACAGCATGACCCGCAAAGCCAAAAAGAGTTGTCTCAACCGACTCCAACTGATACCCTTGCAAATCCATCTGCACTAGGGCTTCCTTGAAATTGACATTCACAGAGCTTCCTGAGTCAACAAAGACCCTCATGATGTCATAATTAGCTACCCGGGCTTGGATAACAAGGGCATCATTATGAGGAAGGCTGACACCCTTGAGATCCTCCGGGCCAAAACTGATAACTGCTTCACTCCTCCTCACTCCTTCCACTTCCATACAATATCTCCTACTCCTTGACTTCCTCGCCCGATTTGAATCCCCATCATTAGATCCTCCAGAGATCATTTTAATCACTCCCAAGACAGGGGGTGAGGCTTTTTCCTCTCGGGCTCCTGATTTCTGCTTCCCCTAGGGGCCTCTCTGGAATCCTCCCGAGCATGGGTCCTGACTGCCGAGTTGTCCAAGGTGGCAATCTTGGCTTCTTGATTGATTATTATATCCAAGGACAACAGGCGGGACATAATTTCTTTTCAGTGTCCGGCATTCTTCTGTATTATGGGAACATACTTTATGAAGGGTACAATATCCCCTTCTCGGACCTATTAAATTGTTGAGGGGGAGGGGGGGCATGTCCCTGCTACACTCTTGGACATCCTGGACCCGGGCGATTTTTAAGGGCACATGATGAGAAAAATGCCCGGAGTTACCCCTTCCCTATCCTCGCTCCTCGGGTTTAGGCACCCGATCACACCTCTCTCTCTCTTCAAAGCCTCCCTCTTCTATTTCTGCGCCTCTTCCATATTGATGTACTTTTCTGCCGGGCCAACAGATCTTCGAAATCCCCGGGCACTTTCTTGGTAACCAATCGAAAAAGTTCCCCTTCCCTTAGGCCCTAAGTAAATGCAGTAATTTTTGTCTCGAGGGCACAAGAGAGGACATCCAGAGCGACTCGGTTGAACCTCTGTATATAAGCCCTCAAACTCTCTTCCTGCCTTTGCTTTACTTCAAAAATACTGAAGGCCGTTTTCTTGTATTTCTTGCTGCTACTGAAGTGGTACAAAAATATCTTCTGGAAATCCTCAAAGGATTGTATACTTTGATGGGCCAGTCCCTCAAACCATCTCTAGGCTGAGTCAACCAAAGTGGTTAGGAACACTTTGCACTTAATCTTGTCAGCAAAACAGTGCAACATGGCCATGTTTTCAAACCGGGCCAAATGCTCCTCAGGGTCAGGACTGCCATCACAGTCCTTGATTTTTGCATATTTAAAATGCCCGGACAGAGGTTCCCGGACTATGGAATCCATAAAAGGGCATCCTTTAGTGATTATCCGAGCGCGATTCTGACTTTCCATTTTCCCCTCTAGAATCCTCATCTTCTCCCTCAATTCTTCCAACTCCTCGGCCACAGTAGGAGACTTAGAACCGGCACTAGACTTTCATTCCTCCATCCTCACTTCCTCTTCCTTCACTTCTTGCTCACGCTCCTGCTACCCTCCAGGTTGTGTAGCATGATGAGAAGGGGCCCTTCTTGCTACGGCCTTCTCTACTGCCTCGGATATAATCCGAACAAAATCCTCCGGGGACAAAGTAATAAAAGGTGGAGGTTCTGTGGATGGAAGACCACCTTGTCTAGAGATAAGTACATTATCTCCAGGAACCCCGGAAGTGTCTTTATTTGTCTTCTTGTACGAACATGTCTTCTTCTTGAGCTCAATTTCCCACAGACGGCGCCAATGATATGATCCGCGTGAATAGGGTGAGCTGGGTCGGCTATCTACGGAATCTGATAAATAATGAAGGGAAAATGAGCAAGGGAATATATCTTTTGGAGAAGATATATCTCTGTAATATGGCTTCAGTTGCAATAAAGACCTGCAAACCAGGAAAGGAACTCGTGAATGGGCGCCGGAGGGGTGTCCGGCATGGCCACTCTGATACTTAAGTCAGCAGGTTGATGATGAAGGATAAAGGGCTATATATGTGAAGATATACGTGAGTGTTAAAATGTTCCGAATCAGAATCCCTCAAATGTAAAATATATCTACTATTTATTGGAGGATATCTTATGATTACCTTGTTTTCAGTGCCCATTTACTAATGATAGCAAGATGACTGCCCATACCCTGCTTCTGACAACTTCTATGACACGCTAACTCCTCCAGCTCTGACAGTAATGATTGCCAAACATAAGGTAGCCCATATTGGTGCACTCGAGTAAAGTGCTATTTTCGAGGTAGCCCGAGTAGAAAGCTTCCCGAGTAACTTGCATGAGAGCTCGGGCTCCTGGTAGCCCAGGGAGAAGATGTCATGGGCGTCCTCCTGTCCAACTTATGAAGAATTCATCTTGCTTACTGACTCTGGTTTGGGCTATCCATGTAATATCCTGGGTCATCCATGACCCGACTCTTTTATGGGTATCACCAATTTTTATTATTTTTTATTTCATCGAAATACTGATATAATATCAGATATCTCACTAGTGTCTAATATCATAACAGTAATGATCAACATCATGGAAACAATATATTTTCATGTTATATCAGTATCCGATAAAAAGAAACTAACTTATTGTACTAATGTCTAATTTTGATTAATTAGAAGACCAAAAATAATAAATGGCAATTCACTTTGCTATTTTATGTAATATTATATTGGTTCCTATTAATTGTTTAATTGGTCCATTTTTAATATGGAATTATTAATAATTACGAAATATGCTTGTCAAATTAAAATTAAGTACCTACAAAAATTAGATGAAACTGTTTAAATAATATTAGGATTGAAAAAAAAAAATTTAAGAGGAGATGAATAAAATTTTTCAAATTAATTTGATAAATTGGATAACTCAAATTGTGTGAGTAACTCAAGTTGATATTTCAATCAAAACTAAGTACAAGAGCAATTGCAGAGAAATATCTCGAAATACAAAGTGAATATTAAATACTCAGATCAGATTGGATAAAATAAAGAATTTAAGTAATCGTCGCTGGTCTCCTTTCCTCAATCCCGCATCAGATAATCGCCTGAAACATGAAACTCAAGGAAATATTTTAACGTGCATCACATAAACATAAATAATTTAAAATAATGCATTTTCATAAAACCTGCATCTCAAAAAATCATTTTAAAAATTAAATAAATGATTTAACAATTAAATAAATGCATGGGTTTTACGTGTACTGATTTTGGGCTCTACACACACAAACGTACCACTACTCAAATACAGTCTTGCACAAAGACAATAAACTCGTGTATGTAGTATTTGACACATAGACATTAAAGAAGTGTTGGGTGGAAGGTGCTGCCTTCAGTCTAGAGTAGGAGTTCAGTTAGGCAGTAGTGTAAGTTCTAAGCTGTGTAGGAGTTATACAATCAATTGTATAAATCTAAATCTTCTAGTGTATCCTACCCGTGGAGGTAGAAGACGTGACGTAGAAACAGTTGAAGTCTCCGAACACCCATAAACATATCTTGTGTATTTAACTGATCAACTATTGTTTTCAAACTAACTGGATTAGCAAGAATATCCATCAGTTCAGTTGTCACCATAACTGAATTAGTGAATGCAAAAAATAATCTACCCCTTTTGCGTTATTCAGTTGCACAGTATATAAAATATATCAGTTTCCTTAACGAAAGATTACTTCGAGTGTTTTTCGCTTGGTTTATAACCAAACTCGATCTAATTCATCGGTGTAAACATTCTTAGAACACGAGCTACTGCAGTTCTTGGAGAATATTGTGTTTGAAGCATCTTTGGTGCCCAGCACATGATCCAACAAGTGGTATCAGAGCTAGTTGTTCCAAGAAGGACATTTGAAAACTGATATTTTAAAATTTGTTTTAAATTTGTATTTAAAATGGATTTCAAAATTCTCTTAAAAATTTTATATGAGTTTACTGGGAGTAAAGAGAAGGTCTTGGCTGAACAGCAATCGTTACGGCCACTTCTCTAAACTCCTTAACTTGAGTTTCTTAGCTGCTTGTAAGGTTTTGAGGTCTACTGACAACAGTTCAGCTAAACTGCTCTACGTACAAGGTCTCAGCTGCCTTTCTATCAGTCCAACTGATCAACAGACGAACCCAACTACCAGCTGAAACTGATGATTTAAGTGGAGCTGAATCATCAGCAGTACAGCCGCTTAACTACCTTATCAGATCAAAGTAGATGTTCAATGCAGTTCAGCATCAGTTGAGTCCAGTTCTGAGTCAGCTCGATCAGTTAAACTGCACAAAGATCAAGTTCAAGTCAAATTAGTTGCTCTTCTGGCAAAGGGGCTCAAAATCGCTGCAGCATTCAAAGCATTCAAGGCGA
Organism: Primulina huaijiensis; assembly: GCF_012295235.1. Classification (NCBI taxonomy): domain Eukaryota; kingdom Viridiplantae; phylum Streptophyta; class Magnoliopsida; order Lamiales; family Gesneriaceae; genus Primulina; species Primulina huaijiensis. Next base: position 13,252,244 of record NC_133314.1, on the reverse strand, counting down.
CCAGTTGTTAGTATATTCAGTTCTAATATGTGTAAACTAACTGATACTTGATGTTATTGAAATTCTGCTATTGTAGTGACAATTTCCCTTACATTTGCTGGTGTACGTAAATGAATGATGCAAAGAACGCTTATTTGATTAAATAAACATCATATTAATCCAGTTAGCCTTCATATAACTGAACTGTTATTTTAAGATTTGTTGCCTAAACTGCTTGAGTTTTGTTAAAACTTCTTTAATCGCGTAATCGATTATATTTTTAAGGGAGAGTTTTTAAATCAGTTTCTGAGAGGGGGCTTCTCTTTAAAATCATCCCTTAAACTGAAAAATTGTTATTAAAATTTTCTTTAATTAAGTTGTTGAGAGGGGAGTTTGTTCTTTTCGATAAATTGATTTTAACCTGTTATCCCTCAAACTGAAATTTTCTGTTATTTTGTTTTTGATTCTCACAAAGGGGGAGAATCAGTTATGTTTTAAAATTTAGTTGTATATTTTAGTTTGCTTTAAACTGTTCAAGTTTTGTGAGCATCAAAAAGGGGGAGATTGTTGGAACATTTCATGTTCGCAATCTTTACTTGATTTTGATGTTAACAAAACTTATTATTGTGTTTCTAATAATCTACCTTAATTGCGCAGAAAACTGGAATAAAAATAATCAGTTGACAGACCAAACTGAAGACTATCGGATACGCCAACTGAGCGCACCAACTGATCTTATGAACTGAATGAAATCCAACTGATGTATCTTAAATCAGTTCAACTAACTAACCAGCTGAAAAGTAGTTCAGCAGGAAACCTTTAGAAGCCCGGCCAGCTGATTAAGTGTTCAACTGATAAAGATCCCAGCTGATCAGTTCAACTGAACCAGTGAAATCAGTTCAGCTGACGAGCCAACTGATTTCATCTCTTCAACTGCAGACCAGTTCAACTAACCAGTTCAGAAATTCAGTCAGGAGCAATCAGTTGCGGAACATGACAGTCAACATTATTGGAATCCAGCTGTGTGCAAAGGTACATAAGCTTTTGTCCAGTCAAAGGACAATAATGGACCGAGCAGCAAAGCTTAACGACAAATTTTTCAAGAAGAGATGTCGGAAAAAGACGAGACACAAACTTCAAGGAATGCATTCAAGATGCAACGGTCACATACGCTGAGTCTTGGTATACGGTCATCTTGCTGATATAAATATAGGCCAAGACCTTCAGCAAACAAACATAGAAAGAGTGTGAAAAACAAGAAGGGCACGCTTATTATTCATCAGCTTTCAAGAAGCATTACGCCTAGTTGCGAGGGAACACTTCAAGATATATCAGCTTAGTATAGAAGCTATTTTCCCTCGGTGTGTGAGAACACATTTCTGGTGTATTTATTGTTCGGTTCTCACACACACACACACGCACCACCACTCAAATACAGTCTTGCACAAAGACAATAAACTTGTGTATGTAGTCTTTGACACATAGACGTTAAAGAAGTGTTGGCTGAAAGGTGCTGCCTTCAGTCTAGAATAGGAGTTCAGTTAGGCAATAGTGTAAGTTCTAAGCTGTGTAGGATTTATACAATCAGTTGTATAAATCTAAATCTTCTAGTGTATCTGAAACGTCTGCTATTCGTTTTCTTAAATCGTGCTAGAATTTTTTTTTCAAACCTCACTAAATCGGCCGAGATGTTTAATCACATGCATAAAATATTTTGGAACCATTTTAAAATAAAACAATCCACTATATATTTGAGAAATACAGCCCATACTATAATCTCTCAAAAACCTCTCAAAACATAAAAAGTCGTAAAATATTTTTAACATAACTTGAAATCGTAAATCATAACTAGTGCGAAAAACTAGCGTCGTTCCTCAGGTTTTGTGCACCTTCAGTCCAGCAAAGTCAACCATCAAGACCTCCATAAACATTATTATCATATTCACCTGCATAAATCACACCTAGTGAGCCTAAAAACTCAACACAACATAATCTTGATAACAAGTAATACATATACAAAACACATGCAACAATGAAAATACTAATAGTTAAAATATCGTTTTCAGGAAGATGCATAAACATAACATTTTCGTAAATATTTTCATGATACATAAACTTTAAACCAAATGCTTTCATAATGATGCATCAACTTTAAACATAAACATTTTCATAAACTTTCCATAAACATTTTCATAAGCATTTTCGTAAACCTTTTCATATCCTCATAAACATATTCATATGAGCATGCATAACATGAACCTCAACATTTTCCTTTTCCTCATTTCATAACATAAATCATTTCCTCATGATCATAAACATTTTTCTTTCCTTTATTGAATTCAGATCGTTAATTGTGACTTTCCTCAAACCTCAAAAATTCGATGGATTCATCTACATGAAACCGCAGTACTGGGCGGCGGGGGACACCAGCAACACTCTCACCGGTCAACTGGGCCCTGGCCTATCCTCATCGAATGAAAATACGATCGTCAGGGCTCCCTCAGGGGCCTTTTCCCATAGACGGGCTCCCTCTGGGGCCTTTTCCCACGCATGGGTTCCCTCTGGGGCCTTCTCCTGAAAATGGGCTCCCTCTGGTCATTTCCCCTCACGACATCCTCATTCTTACCTCAAACCTGATAACCTCAATAGTCACAACTACTTCATTTCTTTCAATGTTTTACATTCTCATCACTTAATAAAAATCATGCATTTAATATCCTTTTTCTTTTAAAAACAAGCATGCAACATATCTTTTAACGTTATCGTTTTATCATAAAAATCCATAATCGTTTAAAATAAACATTTGAACATATTAAAAATTCATAAACGTTTAAAAATGATATTTTAACCTCAAACATCTAAAATAACATTTTGACATACTAAATCATAAACTTATAAAATTCCATAAACATTTAAAATAATAATTTTAACATATAAAATTTCATAAACATCCATAACCATTGAAAATAATCATATTAGCATATAAAACAGCATTCAGGACATTGCCATGACGTTTACTAATTTCTAGGTGTAAAATGACCGTTTTACCCCTGGACGTAAAATTTCACGTTTTTGACTTTTCTTAATTTCGTTAACTCTAACATTTCCCAAATAATTATTTAAGCTTACATGAATTTTCTCATATTTTTATTTAGCTTAAATCAAGAACTTTTAAATTAATATTTAAATATAACGTATTAATGCGTTTTAATCCCGAATTAAACCAAACCTTAGTATAAAATTGCCAAATTAAAAACTTAGACTTTTAATAATTATTTGAGCTTAAATATAATTTTCCATAATTTTATTCCCCTTAAAACTAGGCTTTTCGTTAAATTCATCGATTCGTTTTTAAACTTAGACGTACACCCCGGTTTTGACTCGTATGGACTCGAAACTTAACCAACACTTACCAAACTTGGACCAAAGCTTAATAACACCTAATTAACCCATATACAACCAAATTTAATCCCATTAAGTTCTTTGAACATGCCTAGGAAGCTACTGAATTTTTCTGTACAAGAGTCCTAGTCCTAATATGTTCGAACCTAGGCTAGTTTCGTCTTCAACCCTTAACCACCATGTCCAGCCTCTACCCATCCCTCCTATGCAGTCCACTTAAGTTTAGTGGACCCTCCCTAACCGCAGCTAGCAGCCGTGACCCTCAAAGACTCCTAGTCGAAGAGTCCATTCCCTTAAGGAGTCTATTTTCGTTTTTATTCCTTCTCTAATTTTTTCAGCCTTTAAACATACACTTAGGGACCCTTAAACATGTGGAAAAACATCCCTTCAAGTACCCCTACCATGGCAGCCCCTTTGTGCATTATTATGAGGAGTTTTAAAAGATGGAAACACTAGTTTTGTGCATTTATAGCCATAAAAAAATATATAAAACTTGCATCATGTTTTTCATGCAATCATGTATCAAACATATAATATGGTGTGAAAGATGAGAAAAAATAGATTAAGGCGTGCCTTTGCGTTTTAAACGCACGATTTTACGTTGATAAATGGAAGAACGACGACGAAGAGACGACGGCTTGAATTTCCTAGTAATTATCAATGCTTTTCCCTTCAACTTTTGATGTGTGCGCCTTGACTTGTGTGAAGGGGAGACTTTTTATTGTCTTGGGGACGTGGGCATGGGGTTGTGGTAGGGTATGGGTAGGTTTTAGCTTTAAATATAGTTAATTAATCACTTAAACAAGCTTAGGCCCATTAAAGAGGTTAATTAGGCCCATTAAAGAGGTTAATTAGGCCCATTAGTGATTAATTAAATTATAAAAATTTATTTTGTTTAATAAAGTTTGTGAATTTATTAGCCGGGTTGCCAAAACGTTCGTATTTTTGTTGAAAATCCAACACCGATAAAAATTACGTCCCGGCGTATAAAATCACCTCAAAACTCCTTATTTTAAAAAATATAAAAAAGCATCACCCATATTTTAAATAATTAAAAACAATTATTTAATAAAAATATTTTCTATTTTTTTCAGCCCTCGGTCTCCGTTCCTCGATCGCAACTCGAATATCCTTTAAAAATAGATTTTAATGCAACCATGTAGAAAAATATATTTTAAACATGTAAATATGCAAAACATAATTAATTAATACAATTAAAATATTTAATTAAAATACAAGATAATTTAATAATTGCATGCATGTGGTTCGCGTGGACTTTTAAGTTTTCAGAGTGTTACAATCTTCCCCCCTTAAATTGAATTTCGTCCTCGAAATTCATCCTTGATAACCCAAAGTTTAGATTCGATTCTAGTATCCCAAAAATCCGTGCTTCTGCTGCGCTACTATGATAAAACTCAAGTTCTAAAATGTCCTTACGTCTCCTTGATCCCAATTAATTTTACCTTCTAAATCCTTATTTGCAAATTGTACTTAAAAAGACCCATGATGTTTTAGTGTTGTTACTATTATAACCTCGAATTTCAACTTTTCCTACACTTCCCAATAAAAATATGGATGACCATACTTATCGTATATTACTTTCCTTATTTTATACCCAAAATATTCATCAACTTATCAAATTTCAATCTTAAAATCCCAAACTCATCCGCTAACGCTTAGATTTTTCAAGCTTAGTATTGATTCATTCTTAAAAACCCTTGATTAACATTATTTATAGCATTATAACCAAGATATCCCAAAGTTCCAAATATTCTTAAAAGTCTAAATAATCAAAAAAATTTATCATTTAACCCATTCAATTCGCACTTATTGTTAAATTAGTCCTCAAATTCCTTAACAATTGAAAAATTAATTCTTAATTTCCTCAAAATTATCTTAATTGGTCATAAATTTCGAAAATCCTACGATTAACCCATAAGTTCTTGGCATTCTTAATTTACTTCTAAAGGTTTCCCATAACATAATTTCAATAATTTAAACTTATTTATCCAAAAATCAATTCCTATATCCAATCTTATCTTTCATCAAAACTTAAAATCCCAAATTATACATTTTTATATTCCCAAAGTCGTGGCAAATCCTCGAATCATTATTACTTATGAGTAATTCTCAAATATTAATTCCACTAGTAACCACGAATCATAAATATTTTCTTAGAAAATCTACATATCCCAAAAGCATTCATAATATTCACGATTAACTTATGGCCCAAAAAGTATAATGTCAATACTAAAACCCAAAAATCAACATAGTCCAATTCCACCACAAAACCAACATGCGTTGAAATCAAATAATTTCTTATTTCATATCGTATCACGTATAAAAATTCATAAGCATATAAATCACATATCATCATAATGTTATTAAACAAGTGACGTAAACATATGATTCATATAATTATGTAGGTAGCATCATAAAATCATATAAAGCATTTAAACTTACAAGTTGAGGCATAACGACTGAGCTTCTCGGCACTGATGGTGGCACAACCCTTTACAGAACCATTGCTCTGATACCAACTGAAACGTCTGCTATTCGTTTTCTTAAATCGTGCTAGAATTTTTTTTATTCAAACCCCACTACACTACAAGAAAAATGACATAAGACAACGGTTAAAAACCGTTGTCGTATCCATTTTAAAACTGTTGTTAAAGCCCCTGTGGTTAAATGGTACGCTCAAAGACAACCATGTCAACAACCGTCGCTATTTAGCGACGGTTCATATACCGTCGCTAAAATAAGCGACGGTTTATATAACATCGTCGCTAAAGTTAGCGACCGTTTATTCATAAAGTCCATCGCTAATTAGCGACGGTTAATTCATAATTTTCGTCGCTAATGTTTTCAGTAAAATAAAAAAAATTACTTTTAATAATTTAACGAATCTAAAAAAATGACAATAAATTACAATTCCACAATCCTAACATTATTCGTGAACTTATTTAGCACAAAAAAATTTATCAAAAAATAAAACAAAAATATTTATCCTAAATCGAAATAAAAATATGGTAAGAGAGAAAAAATTTTAAGTGTTGTGATGTGGTGTGAATGAAAATGGAACGAAAACACTGATATTTATAGACAAATTGCGACGGTTTTTTCGTTAAACCATCGCTAGCGACGGTTATTTCCATAAACCGTCGTACATTTAAAATAGCGACGGTGGTATTTAAAAACAGTCGGGAAATTTAGCGACGGTTGTGGTAATCCGTCTCTATATTTAGCGACGGTTTTATAAAACTGTCGCTATTGTTAAAAACGCGACGGTTTTACTTGAAACCGTCGCTAAATATATCGACAGAAATTAAACTGTCGCTAAATTTAGCGACTGTTGTAGTCAAAATCGTCGCTAATTTAAAACTAGCGACGGTTTTTACATCCGTCGCGATATTTAGCGACGGATTTATCAAAATCGTCGCTAAACAAAGCAACAGTTTTAATGAAACGTTGTTGTTTGTCAAAAAAACACGATAATCGACAACGGTTTTCTAAAACCGTTGTCGTACATCATAAAAAACACGCTAATAGACAACGGTTTAAAACCGTTGTCGTAACCCATATACAACAACGGTGTTTGTTAAAACCGTTGTCTTTAGCAACCAAAGAACACGTCCATAGACAACGGTTTGCTAAAACCGTTGTCGTTGACCCATAAAGGCAACGATTTTTTAAAAACCGTTGTCTTTTGACAAAAAAATTCAGAAAGACAACGGTTTTAACGAAAACCGTTGTTAAAAAGAAAAAAGACAATGGTTTCTGATAAAACCGTGATCTTCTGAGTGTGGTTGTATGTTGATTTTCTTGTAGTGCTAAATCGGCCGAGATGTTTAATCACATGCATAAAATATTTTTGAACAATTTTAAAATAAAACAATCCACTATATATTTGAGAAATACATCCCATACTATAATCTCTCAAAAAATCTTTCAAAACATAAATAAAAAATCGTAAAATATTTTTAACATAACTTGAAATCATAAATCATAACTAGTGCGGAAAACTAACGTCGGTGCTCGGGTTATGTGCACCTTCAGTCCAGCAAAGTCAATCATCAAGACCTCTATAAACATTATTATCATAATCACCTGCACTAATCACACCTAGTGAGTCTAAAAACTCAACACACCATAATCTTGATAACAAGTAACACATATACAAAACACATGCAACAGTGAAAATACTTGTACTTAAAATATCGTTTTCATGAAGATGCATAAACATAACATTTTCGTAAATATTTTCATGATGCATAAACTTTAAACCAAACGCTTTTCATAATGATGATCAACTTTAAACATAAACATTTTCATAAACTTTCCATAAACATTTTCATAAGTATTTTCGTAAACCTTTCATATCCTCATAAACATATTCATATAAACATGCATAAAATGAACCTCAACATTTTCCTTTTCCTCATTTCATAACATAAATCTTTTCATCAGGATCATAAACATTTTCCTTTCCTTTATTGAATTCAGATCGTTAATTGTGACTTTCCTAAAACCTCAAAAAGTCGATGATCCATCTACATGAAACCCTAGTACTGGGCGGCGGAGGACACCAGCCACACTCTCACCGGTCACCTGGCCCCTGGCCTATCCTCATCGAATGAAAAAATGATTTTCGGGGCTCCCTCGGGGTCCTTCTCCCATAGATGGGCTCTCTCTGAGGCCTTTTCCCACGCATGGGTTCCCTATGAGGCCTTCTCCCGACAATGGGCTCCCTCGGGGGCTTTTTCCCATCACGACATCTTCATTCTTACCTCAAACCTCATAACCTCAATAGTCACAACTACTTAAATTCCTTCAACGTTTTACTTTCTCATCACTTTATAAAAATCATGCATTTAATATTCTTTTCCTTTTAAAAACAAGCATGCAACATAACTTTTAACGTTATTGTTTTATCATAAAAATCTATAATCGTTTAAAATAAACATTTGAACATATTAAAAATCCATAAACATTTAAAAATGACATTTTAACCTCAAACATTTAAAAAAACATTTTGACATACTAAATCATAAACATATAAAATTTCATAAACATTTAAAATAATCATTTTAACATATAAAATTCCATAAACATCCATAACCATTGAAAATAATCATATTAGCATATAAAACAGCATTTAGGACACTGCCATTACGTTTACTAATATATAGGTGTAAAATTACTGTGTTATCCCTGGACGTAAAATTTCACGTTTTCGACTTTTCTTAATTTCGTTGACTCTAACATGTCCTAAATAATTATTTAAGCTTACATGAATTTTCTCATATTTTTCTTTAGCCTTAATCGAGGACTTTTAAATTAATCTTTAAATAAAACGTATTAATGCGTTTTAATCGCGAATTAAACCAAACCTTAGTATAAAATTCTCAAATTAAAAACTTAGAATTTTAAAAATTATTTGAGCTTAAATGTAATTTTCCATAATTTTATTCCGCATAAAACTAGGCTTTTCATTAAATTCATCGATTCATTTTAAAACTTAGACGTACACCCCGGTTTTGACTCGTATGGACTCGAAACTTAATCAAAACGTACCAAACTTGGACCAAAGCTTAATAACACCTATCTAACCCATATACAACCAAATTCCACCCCATTAAGTCCCTTGAACATGCCTAGAAAGCTACTGAATTTTTCTACACAATAGTCCTAGTCATAATATGATTCGAACCTAGGCTAGCTTCGCCTCCAGCCCTTAACCACCTTGTCCAGCCTCTACCCATCCCTCCTATGCAGCCCACTTAAGTCTAGTGGATCCTCCCTAACCGCGGCTAGCAGCTGTGACCCTCAAAGACTCCTAGTCGAAGAGTCATTTCCCTTAAGGAGTCTATTTTCGTTTTTATTACTTCCCTATTTTTTTCAGCCTTTAAACATACACCTAGGTACCCTCAAACATGTGGAAAAACATCCTTTCAAGTACTCCTACCATGGCAGCCCCTTTGTGCATCATTATGAGGAGTTTTAAAAGATGAAAACACTAGTTTTGTGCATGTATAGTCATAAAAACGAAAATATAAAAGTTGCGTCATGTTTTTCATGCAATCATGTATCAAACACATAATATGGTGTGCAAGATGAGAAAAAAGAGATTAAGGCGTGCCTTTGCGTTTTAAACGCGCGATTTTACGTTGATAAATCGAAGAACGACGACGAGGAGACGACGGCTTGAATTTCCTAGCAATTATCAATGCTTTTCCCTTCAACTTTTGCTGTGTGTGCCGTGGCTTGTGTGAAGGGGAGATTTTTTATTGTCTTGGGGATGTGGGCGTGGGGTTGTGGTAGGGTATGGGTAGGTTTTAGCTTTAAATATTGTTAATTAATCATTTAAACAAGCTTAGGCCAATTAAGAAGATTAATTAGGCCCATTAGTGTTTAATGAAATTAAAAAAATTTATTTTGTTTAATAAAGTTTGTGAATTTATTAGCCGGGTTGTCAAAACGTTCGTATTTTTGTTGAAAATCCAACACCGATAAAAATTACGTCCCGGCGTATAAAATCACCTCAAAACCCCTTTTTTAAAAAAATATAAAAAAAAACATCACCCATATTTTAAATAATTAAAATCAATTATTTAATAAAAATATTTTCTATTTTTTTCATCCCTCGGTCTCTGTTCCTCGATCGCAACTCGAATATCCTTTAAAAATAAATTTTAATGCAACCATGTAGAAAAATATATTTTAAACATGCAAATATGCACAACATAATTACTTCATGCAATTAAAACATTTAATTAAAATACAAGAGAATTTAATGATTGCATGCATGTGGTTCGCGTGTACTTTTAAGTTTTTGGGACGTTACAGTATCCTACCCGTGGAGGTAGAAGGGGTGACGTAGGAGCAGTTGAAGTCTTCGATCATCCATAAACATATCTTGTGTATTTAACTGATCAACTGTTGTTTTCAAACTAACTGGATTAGCAAGAATATCCATCAGTTCAGTTGTCACCATAACTGAATTGGTAAATGCAAAAACTAATCTACCCCTTTTCAATTATTAAGTTGCACAGTATATAAAATATATCAGTTTCCTTAACGAAGGATTATTTCGAGTGTTTTCCGCTTGGTTTATAACCAAACTCGATCTAATTCATCGGTATAAACATTTTTAGAACACGAGCTATTGCAGCTCTTGAAGAATATTGTGTTTAAAGCACCTTTGGTGCCCAGAACACGATCCAACAACATTTGTTATGATTTTGAGTGGTTTTTGAGATGTTGTTAGTTTTAGCGATTTTGCTAAGTTAGGATATGAGACGTATGACGATTTTACGATTTAAACTATTTTCCTTTGGGTTTTTAAATGTTAGTTAGTTGTTTATTTTTAAAATGATGTCAAAAATATTTTATATATTTTTGTATGTGTTCGGCCGAATTTATGGGAGGTCTTTTTTTAAAAAAATTCTAATACTTTTTAAGAAAACGAGTAGTGGACTTTCCACGTTTGAGGTGGAAAATTTAAAGTTATAATTTTATTTTAAGCCGATGAAGTAAGTATTTTAAAAGATTTTTTAAATTTTAGTATTTAAGGGCTAAATTTAATTTATCGAGTGAAATAAAGACGTTAAACATTTTAATTAGAAAAATTCAAAAATAAGACATTTAAATACGTCCACTCAAAAAACAAAATTTTAATAATTATTTTTATGACATAATTAATTAAATTAGGTAATATTTAACTGTGGGTAGAATTTAAAAATTGCATGACTCTTAATTTGACAAATTGGAGGGCTTAATTTGTAGAGCCCAAAATCAATAGACGTAAACCCATGTATTTATTAAATTGTTAATTATTTATTTAATTTTAAAATGATTTTAATGATGCATGATTTATGATTTGCATTATTTTAAATTATTACATGTTTATTTGATGCACGTTAAAACGTTTTCTTGAGTTTTATGTTTCTGGCAAATATTCGATGCGGTGTTGGAAACTAAATTTCGGTTGTTTGAAAAACTAAGTTCTTGAAACTCAACTGATCGTCTATAACTGAAGTTTAAAGCGCAAATTTTCAAAGGCAACTGAAACCAGCTGAACTGAACTAACGTGGACAACTGACTGATTAGTTGCTACATTCAGTTATGAGCTTATCGGCTATTGCTTATCAGCTGATCCTTCAGCTGTACACATCAAGAAAAAGGCTTTCAACCGACAATAGTACAAAAGCAGACTGCAACAGATAGTGGGAACGCCGCAATTCAGCTGAAGTGTACGAATGCAAGAAAAATGTTGACATGACAAAACAACGGATAAAAAGATTTAAAATCTATTAAATGTTACCGTTGAAGAAAAGCCTATAAATAACAGAGAAGAGCAGCTGAGACATACACGTAACACATCAAAGTTCTGAATATCTAAACTCGTCAAATCTCTGAAAAATACGCTGTTACTCAGCTGAAATAAAAGCTCACGCTCATTGCATATATTCGTAGCAATCAAGACTACTCATTCGAGCTTTATAGCACAGTGTCATACTTGTAAAAATCGATCTTGTAAAAGATCAGTTGTGCTAAATTCAGTTGCATACTATGAAGCATTTTGTAAACTAAGAGTTTCAGTTTTGGTAGTGTTAAGTCCAAACTGAAGTGGGTCTTTACAAATTGTTGTATCGATCAAAGTTTTTTAGTGAATATCCTATCCTCGTGATAGAAGGGGTGACGTAGGAGTGTTTGAAACAATCAAAGGGATATGCACTACAGCTCAGCTATTTGATGAAAGTCAAGGGGTTGGTGAGTGATGATTCTGAAAGATCATCCAAACTCAAAATCTTCAATGCTAAGAGTGTCCAGCCGTCACAGCCGAAACTGGACATGTCCCCTGAACACTTCTTGAAGTTGAAGAAGGAAATCGGGATGCAGGAGGCTCCCAAAACAAAGTGACAATCAAGAGAAAACTGATTGTCAGTGAGTCTGATTCTGAGAAGACTCTTTCATCCAAAATCACCAAAAGACCCAGAACTCTGAAAACAAAGCTTGCTGCTGCAGTTGGAACCATCCCAACTGAAAGACTGATTCAGCATTCAGGAGCCGAACAGCCAATTCAGGCTACACCTCTAAGAGCTGTACAAACTGAACCATTAACTGAGGTTCAGTGAACTCTTTCTGAGGACCAACAAAAGAAGAAGAAGATCACCGAATCTGGTGATCATAAGAAATCGACTGGAGTCAAGGCTCCATTAATCACTATTTCTGGTTTTTCCACTCTACCGGTTGCTAGACCCAAAGGGGTCGTGATTACAGAAAATATTGACGCAACCTCATCAGGACTGAGTCTCCCTCATGTCCTAACAGATTCTAAAGGCAAAGGGAAGCTGCAAGAAGAACCCCGACCAACCAACACAGTCCAAACTCACATTGATCTCATCTGGACAAAGAACAATGAATTTTCCGAGAATAAACTGACAGTTTATGAGGATTGGGTAAATTTGAGAATTGAGTTGTTTGCCAAGCAGTTACAAAAGAAGTCAGTTCTGAAGAAATTTATCAAAGTGGAGGCCGTTGTTATAAAGTTAGTCAAAGCCTCTTCGATTCGGCAAGCCTTACAACGGAAGAAATACTTCATTGATCAAATCCGTGCAAAGAAGCTAGGTCAAATGATTCCTCAACTGAGGCAAAACTATGATCTTACAAGTCCGACAGCTTTTAACGACAAGGCAGTAAATGATCAGTTGGACTCGGATCTTATATCTTTGCAGATGGCAATCAAGCAATGGGAAATGGACCTAGAGCTGATCATTCCAACGGGTTCACATGATCATTTATCCGAAGAAGAAGTCGAACCCTCAGTCCAAACCAAGAAGACAACTCAGGAACCAATTGCTGAACCATCATACAAAGCAATTGCTCCTCCAAAAGATGTGCAACCATCTTCTTCTGCAAAATAATTATTTTTGAGGTATGCAATTTGTCTTGTGGCCAAATTATGTTACGGTTTGAAAGCCGGAGAACGTGTCCGGGGACTCTCCAACCTCTTCGGATGAATTATATTACGTTAGGGAGTGGACATCTAGTCCAAAGGCTGTTGTGATCCCTGCCGGTCCAATACTGTAATTAGTTTGATCAAACAATTTATGTTATGGGCCTCTTGCATTGAACAGAACTCTACGTAAAATGATTTACGATTACGATTATTATGACGAACATGAAAATATGATTTTATGAAATGTTTATGTAGGAAAATAGCGTTATATATATATTTATACTTATATTATTTTATGTACGAACTATGTTAAAATTGCATGAATTTTATTACGTATTACTTGCTATTCATGGTTTGGTGACTAGTATGCCGAACTTTTTATAGTGTGTTAGATTTTTTTCAAAGGCAAAAGCTTGTGTGAGACGGTCTTTCAGGTCGTATTTTGTGAGACATATATCTTATTTGGGTCATCCATGAAAAAATATTAATTTTTATGTTAAGAGTATTACTTTTTATTGTGAATATCGGTAGGGTTGATCCATCTCACGCATAAAAATTCGTGAGACCGTCTCACAAGAGACCTACTCTTTTTCAAATTATGATTGATGTTTTTAAATTTTGATTTTTATGATTGTTTTCAAACGTTGAAGTTTAATATTAATTTTATTTTAATATGAGTGGTGATCATTTTTTATTTATAAGTTATGTTTATAATAAATTATATAATAAGAACATTTCAAATTTTTCCGTAAATATTAAAATATTTTAATAATCGGTTCGTCACACATCGAGCATAAATGTCAATTCTGTTGAAAAATTATTTAAAAAATGTGAAAAATATTTGTGTTGAAAATGTGAATGTTGAATGTTGAAAATTAGGTAAAATTAGGTGTTGAATATTGAAAATTAGTGTGTGATGATGTAGGTAATGATGTATTTTATTTTTGGATTATTTGTAAAAATTTTCTACAAATAGATCTCTCATTTGTGAAGAAAATCACAATTGAGTTGAGAGAAAAAAATTATAAAATGTGTAGTGTGATAATTTTAAGAGTTTGAGATTTTTACTTTTTACCGTAAATTTTTACTTTTTCACAACACGTTATCAGCACGAAGCTCTAAAAGTCCTCCATATTTTTCCAAGCTCCGAACAGAAGAAAAAGGTAACAAAAGTAATAATATTTATTTTACTGTTATTTATTTATTGTTTATATATTTAATATATAATATAATGTTATTATTAGAAATAATAAAAATAATTTTTTCAAAAACTTGTTATAAATCCTGGGAGGATGTTAAGACGACATCCCACACTCCCGGTAAGGGATACGACAAGTATAAAAGCCTATAAGGTTTTTAAACAAAATAACTTATGACACCTAATTATAATAATGTGATATGATATACATAATTATTTAAATATGACTAATATTATATACACCATATTATTACCATAAAATTATACAAATACATACATTTATTTTCTTATACACCAACGGTAATAAACGGTAACAAAACGGCTAGTTTTTGCTCTATAAATACAATCTCACAAATACATTCAATCACTCCAACTTTCTCTTCTTCTCTAAAAATTATTCTTCATCAAATTTTCGAAGAAAAAAAGAAGATGGCTTTCACGAGGTTATTTTTAATTATTTTGGTTATCATACTCACCAGTCTTGTATTTATCGGAGAATATCCTCCTCGTGTGTTTTCTTTATTTTTACGAATACTTGTACTTGTTGTTTATCCATTACTTTGTATTGCAATATTCATTAACTAATAAAATGCATCGTAATTTTTAGTACCACCATGGCAAACTTGGCAAAGCTCGAATTCATCGCTCTTGATATTACTGGGAAAAACTATATGCCATGGACTCTTGATGTAGAAATGCATCTTGAGTCATTGGGTCTAAGCGAGACCATTAAAGAAAATGGTATATCTTCATCACAAGAAAAAGCAAAAGCTATAATATTTTTACGACGACACCTTGATAAAGGTTTAAAATGTGAATATCTCATCGAAAAAGATCCCATGGCTCTGTGGAAAGGACTAAAAGAGAGATTTGAACATATAAGGGAAGTTATACTTCCGACCGCCCGTGATGAATGAAATATGTTAAGATTCCAAGACTTTAAAAAAGTCAGTGATTACAATACAGTGATGTATAGAATAATCTCGCAGTTAAAATTTTGTGGACATGAGGTTACAGAATAGGAAATACTTGAAAAAACATTTTCCACGTTTCACGCATCAAATATAACACTACAGCAACAATATAGAGTGCGTGGATTTGCGAGATATTCTGAACTCATCGCCTGTCTTCTTGTGGCCGAAAAGAATAACGAGCTATTAATGAGAAATCATCAGTCCCAACCCACTGGATCAACAGCATTTCCAGAAGTAAATGCTGTAAGTAAAAATGAATTTAAACCTGGAAACCAAAATCAAATTCAAAGACAAGGTTTTGGTCGAGGTCGAGGTCGTGGACGCGGCCGTGGTTTTGAAAATAATCGAGATAGTTATTTCTATAACTCATCTCAAAATAACGTCCCAAACCATCCGCAGAAAAGGCATCAAGAAAACATGAGTATTAATGAAAATCACTCGAAAAGATTTGAAAGTTATTGTTTCAGATGCGGCACTCCAGGACATTGGTCTCGTATTTGTCGAGCCCCTGCGCATCTTTGCAAACTTTATAAAGAATCAATAAAGGGGAAAGAAAAGGAGACCAACTTCATTGAGCGAAGTGACCGTTTAAGTGATTCAACTCATTTTGATGCTGCTGATTTTATGAATGGTTTCTCTAGAAATGATCAATATGTTGGTGAGATAGAAATGAACAATATTGATGCTGCAGCTTTTCTCAATGATTTCTCTGAAAATGAACAATATAGTGGTAGAATATTAATGTACAATAATTTATTTCTCATGTATTTATATGATAATGTTTTATTGTACAATTATGATATATATTATATTTAAATATGTATTGTCATTAATTTTTTTTTTCATTGCATCTTTTTTGAAGTTCAAATATGGAAAATGCTATGAGCAAAGCTGAAGTTTGCATACCCGAGAGTGGTACAACGCACACTATCCTCCGAGATAAAAGATATTTCTTGGAACTAAAACCAACAAAAACAATGGTGAATACAATATCAGGTCCTGTAGACTTGATTAAAGGTTGTGGTAAAGCACAATTTTTGTTACCTAATGGTACAAAATTTTTTATTAATGATGCTTTGTAGTTAGCGCAATCGAGAGGAAATTTGGTGAGTTTTAATGATATATACTCTCATGGGTATGATACTCAAACAATGAATGAAGGAAATGAGAAATATATGTGTCTTACCACATATAAATCAGGAAAGAAATATGTGATTGAAAAACTACCAATGCTCCCTACTGGATTGCATTATACACATATAAGTCCCATTGAATCAAACATGGTAGTAGATAATTCTTCAATATTAAACAATTGACATGATCGATTAGGACATCCTGGTTCAACAATGATGCGAAGAATTATAGAAAATACACATGGTCATCCGTTGAAAGACCAGAAGATCTTTCAGAATAATAAGTTTCAATGTAAAGCATGTTCTCTTGGAAAACTTATTATAAGACCATCACCAGCCAAAATCCAAACTGAATCACCAATGTTTCTTGAACGTATTCAGGGTGATATTTGTGGACCAATCCATCCACCATGTGGAACATTCAGATACTTTATGGTATTGATTGATGCCTCCAGCATATGGTCACATGTATGTTTATTGTCAACTAGAAATGTTGCATTTGCAAGATTACTTGCTCAAATAATAAAATTGAGGAATCAATTTCCCGATTATACAAACAAGAAAATTAGACTTGAAAATGCTGGTGAATTTACTTCCCAGACTTTCAATGATTATTGTATGTCTATGAGAATCATTGTTGATCATCCTGTTACTCATGTACATACTCAAAATGGATTGTCTGAATCATTGATTAAACGTCTGCAAATGATTGCTAGACCAATGATTATGAAAACAAAGCTCCCTATTTCTATATGGGGACATGCAATTTTACATGCTGCTTCATTAATTCGCATCAGACCAAGTGCATATCATAAATACTCCCCATTGCAGCTTGCATTTGGTAAAGAACCAAACATTTCTCATCTGAGAATTTTTGGATGTATGGTGTATGTGCCTATTGCACCACCTCAACGAAAGAAAATGGGACCTCAAAGAAAGATTGGACTTTATATTGGTTATGATAGTCCATCGATCATTCGATATCTTGAACCTCGGACAGGCGACGTGTTCACAGAACGTTTTGCTTATTGTCATTTTAAAGAGAAAATCTTCCCAATGTTAGGGGGGGAACAGAAACATACCGAAAAAGAAATTCCATGGTATGTATCATCATTGTTACATCTGGAACCAAGAACAAAAAAATGCGAAAAAGATGGACAGCAAATTGTGCACTTGCAAAGAATAGCAAATCAAAGACGAGATGCATTTGCAGACACAAAAGGAGTAACTAAATCATATATACATGCTGCAAAAGCCCCTGCTCGAATTGAAATTCCGAAGAAACAAATTGAAGATAGTCATGATGTCATTAAACGCCTGAAGCGTGGAAGGCCAGTTGGTTCCAAGGATAAAAATCCTCGAAAAAGAAAATTCATAGAGAAACACAATGATCACAAAATAGAGAATGATGTTCCTGAAGAAACACATGATGATGAAAATGTTTTGTCAGAACCACAAACTGACGAGAATCATGAAATCTCTATCAATTATATTAATACTGGAAAAATATGGAACCGAAAAGATATAGAAGAAATTGATGATATATTTTCTTATAATGTGGCAATCGACATCATAAATGATAATGAAGATCATGAACCAAAATCTTTTGGTGAATGTAAAAATCGGCAGGATTGGATAAAATGGAAAGATGCCATCCAGGTTGAATTGGATTCGCTAAATAAACGTAATGTTTTTGGACCTATAGTCCTTACACCTGAAGGTGTAAAACCTGTTGGATACAAATGGGTTTTTATTCGAAAGCGAAATGAGAAAAATGAAATAGTAAGATATAAAGCTCGACTTGTTGCACAAGGGTTTTCTCAAAGGCCTGGAATTTGTTATGAAGAAACGTATTCTCCTGTGATGGATGCAATTACGTTTCGGTATTTGATTAGCTTGGCAGTATCTGAAAATTTAGAAATGCGTCTTATGGATGTTGTTACAGCCTACTTATATGGATCACTTGATAGTAATATATATGAAAATCCCTGAAGGATTTAAGATGCCTGAAGCACAAAGTTCAAAACCCAGAGAATGTTATTCTGTGAAATTACTAAGATCATTATATGGGTTGAAGCAATCCGGCAGAATGTGGTATAATAGGCTAAGTGATCACTTGATGAAAAAGGGATATGTAAATAATTCAATATGCCCTTGTGTTTTCATTAAGAAAACAACATCCGGATGCGTAATTATTGATGTATATGTTGATGATTTAAACATCATTGGAACGAATGAGGAAATTCAAGAAGTTGTGTCATACTTGAAAGAAGAATTTGAAATGAAGGATCTTGGAAAAACCAAGTATTGTCTGGGTTTACAAATTGAACAAAAAGAATGTGGAATATTTGTTCACCAGACAAATTATACAGAAAAGATCCTTAAACGTTTTAATATGGACAAATCAAATCCTTTAAGTACTCCAATGGTTGTTAGATCATTAAACATAGAGAAGGATCCATTCCGTCCATGTGAAGATGATGAAGATATTCTTGGCCCAGAAGTACCATATCTAAGTGCTATCGGTGCCCTTATGTATCTTACAAATTGTACAAGGCCTGATATATCTTTTGCCGTAAATTTATTGGCAAGATTTAGCACATATCCAACAAAGAGACATTGGAACGGAATTAAACATATATTCCGTTATCTACGAGGAACGACAGACTTGGGACTTTTGTATTCAAAAGATGCTAATCCAAGTATAATTGGTTATGCTGATGCTGGATACTTATCTGATCCACACAAGGCACTTTCCTAAACTGGATAAGTATCTACTCGTGTAGGCACTGCAATTTCTTGGCGTTCACAGAAACAAAAACTCGTAACAACTTCATCAAATCATGCCGAGCTTATTGCACTACATGAAGCAAGCCGTGAATGTGTGTGGTTAAAATCAATGAATCAACATATCCAAATCTCATGCGGATTATCATTCGACGAGAAGCCGTGATACTATATGAAGATAATGCTGCATGTGTTGCTCAAATAAAAAAATGGATACATAAAAAGCGACAGAACTAAACATATTCCTCCTAAGTTCTTCGCATTCACCAAGGAGCTTGAGAAGAATAAATGTATTGATGTTCGTCACATTCAATCAAGTGAAAACTCATCAGATCTCTTCACAAAGGCACTTCCTACGACAATATTCAGAAAGCACATATATAATATTGGGATGCGCAATCTACGAAATTTGTGAAGAATTGTTCGTGTCAACATGAGGGGGAGTTTACGTGACTGCACTCTTTTTCCCTTACTATGGTTTTTATCCCAATGGGTTTTTCCTAGTAAGGTTTTTAACGAGGCAGTATAAAAACACGTAATGTATACAATCATTATGATCATCATCACAAGGGGGAGTGTTGAAAAATTATTTAAAAATGTGTTAAATATTTGTGTTGAAAATGTGAATGTTGAATGTTGAAAATTAGGTAAAATTAGGTGTTGAATATTGAAAATTAGTGTGTGATGATGTAGGTAATGATGTATTTTATTTTTGGATTATTTGTAAAAATTTTCTATAAATAGATCTCTCATTTGTGAAGAAAATCACAATTGAGTTGAGAGAAAAATATTATAAAGTGTGTAGTGTAATAATTTTAAGAGTTTGAGATTTTTATTTTTTACCGTAAATTTTTACTTTTTCAGAACAAATTCTACCAGATATAATAATAATATAATTTTGCGCGACCAAGGCTAAAACCGCGCTTTCCCCTCGAAGGGTTTAAGCCTCCACACTTGACTTTGGGTTTTGTCTGTTATCTGGAAGCCATGGAGCCTCTCCTCACTTCACTTCGGAGTAGTTTCCGCCGTGTTCCTGCGGCAGCGATTCCTCCGATGCTGGATTGTATACTGGCTTCAGCAGCCGATTCACCATCTTCAATCTTCTCCAGTCTCCTCGATGAATTTCCCCAGCTCATCCAGGTACAGCTCTTGATACTTTCATCTTCTCAGTAAATTGTATTAATTTCTTGCTGCTTTCCCTTAAATCCTTTCTTGTGGCTTTCATTAAATTGTCAGCAATTTCAATGGAAGTGGAAGTTGGGAGAGGAATCATTATGTGGACCGAGGAATTAAGTGGTTTTATGCATTTTGAGGAATTGTCACATTTGGTTTTTTTTTAAAAATTAAAAATATATACTTTTTCTTGAAGGATTGAGAGCACGCTTTCACTGACCATTAGTAATGGAAATCAGAAACGACTGAAGCTTGTAAGGAGAAAGTGGAAGGAGATCATAAAAACAATTTCACTGAATAATGCCGATATTTATAAATTTTTTCTAAAATTTATTCTACACTTAGACATGCTTTCCGGTGCTGTTCATTGCGCAAATGATAAACTGCCAGTGATCAATGGAGACGGCATACTCTGAGTTATAAATGCAATTGACTAGCCTGTTATGTCCTGAATGTACGTTTAATAAAGTTTTCTTTGGTGTGAACCAACTAGATTGACCTCATTGCTAAATTTTTGGAACGATAACTTACTTCACCATTTTACATATATACTGATTATTGTCATGTAGGGAATTGCTATAAAAAGTGAGATGATTGACATCGAATGGCGTAATTTTGTTGGATCCTATGTGGCTGCCTTATGTCACCTTCTAAAGACGTTAGGTGGGTTTTTTCTGTTACATGCAAAATTGATCACATCTTCTGCATGAGTTACTACTGTTACTCATTTGTCACATTTCCTTTTATAGTGCGTCCTAACTTAATTTGGAATGTTGGAAAGAACTTCTACTTAACTTGAAGTTACTCGTAATCCAAACTATCCACCATAGAATGTATTCTAGTATAAGCTCCTATATCCAGCAAGGAAATGTGCAAGCAAATGGGATGGATGAACTTGTAAAGTCGACCTCCAAATTATGTCAACCCGATTTGCACAGCCTTCACATTAATCGCTGAAGTATGGTGTTGCTACCAAAAAAATTAGTCTTTCTGTTGAATTCATTTACCTCTTTTATTGCCATTTTCTAACTCTTCCGCTGTTGTCACTGTCCATAATGATTCATAAGTCCAAATTTTTCTGAACTATATGTTTATGATTCTTCCTCGTATTATCGTGTATTCTAGATTCGTACTTCATAAATCAATGTATGTTACTTTGCATTTACAATTTTAAACATTAAATCTTATTTGGAACTTAAACTATTGACGTTCGATGAATTTTTTTCGCTTTAATTGCTTGTTGGAGATTTGTGGTTTTCTATCATCATCTACATATTTTTAGCCTATAGATTTGATTTTGGTTTGTTTGGTAAGAGATAAGTTTTAATTGAATACCATTGTAAGAGTGAAACACCACCTTATTAGATATAATTTAAGAACTCTCGCAAACATATATTTCTCTTTTTTGTTCATCCACTGGTATTTCAGGCTGGCAATAGAAGGAATTTTATATTTTACAAAATAAATTGAAAATTAATCAATTCTTCACTCTTTTACCTAACAAAAACTTGAGTATATGTGTGAATAGTTCAGAACAAAACTCAATTATTCTCCTTGCACTTTTGATTGAACCCTTAACGTATAAATACAAGGAAGATGAAAATCACTTCCTAAAACAAGGATCTAAAATAAGAAAAAATTAAAGTAGGAATAGGTGATTTCAACCATAACCACCCTTTCTTCTAGGAAATAAATCAAACGGAAACCTAATCATTTCCTAACAATGAAGTCATAATTTTTAATTCCCACACAAGCTAGGTTGTTAACCTTAATTTTAAACATTAGACCTTTTCCTGGTGTTCCCCTGAAATACCTTAAAATTTTGTGAGCTGCATCAAAGTGTGTTGGACTTGGAGAGTGGATAAATTGACTTACAAAGCTGACTACAAAATCTTTTCTACAAATTTCTTCAGGCTTGGTTGGTTGGAGCTTAACTTTGAACTCCATATGTGTCTTGGCTGCCTTGCAACCTAGTAAACCTGTTTCCTTGAAAAGATCTAGGACATATTTCCTTGGGTAACAACTATACCCTCTTTGGATTGTTCAAACTCCATACCGAGGAAGTATTTCAATGCTCCTAGATCCTTGATCTCGAATTCATTAGCAAACACTTCTTTCAATCTTTTAAGCTCACCATGATTATCTCCAGTGAAATTATGTCATCTACATAAACGATCAAGATGGTAATCTTCCTCACTTTGGAGCGTCTGAAAAACATGGTGTGATCTTGTTCGCATTGAAAATACCCCTGATCTTTTACAGCCCTCTTGAATAATTCAAACCAAGCTCTTTGTGACTGTTTAAGTCCATAAAGAGATATTTTAAGCAATTTACTTTATTTCTACAATATTTTTCTTCGAATCCCAGTGTCAATTCCATGAACGCTTCTTCTAAGTCTCCATTTAGGAAGACATTCTTCACATCTAATTGGTGTAAAGGCCAATCAAAACGAACCGCCAGAGAGATTGAGTTTATTTTTGTCACTGGCGCAAAGGTTTCTTGGTAGTCAATTCCTTGCATCTTGTGTAAATCCCTTAACTATGAGTCTTGCTTTGTAGCTCTCGTCATTACCATCAGCGTTGCATTTAACAGTAAACACCCGTTTGCAGCCCACTATTTTCTTTCCAGCAGGTAAGTCTACTACTTTCCAAGTTTCATTTCTCCGGAATCGGTAACTTCCAATCCGGGTGATCTAGAGCTTCCAGGATGTTTGAATATAGGCCCTATAATTATTGGAAAGCTTATGGTGTGACAAATATTTTGCAATATGGTGTATCGTACATGTTCAAACTCCTTTCTTAATAGCTATAGGTATATCATGTTCAATAGGAAGCATAGTTGCTGGAACAAGATAATTACCTACAGAATTTTTAGAGTCCAAATTACTCGACTCCAGAAGTGATTATAGAACTTGCATAGGGATAGTTGTGTGATCCTTACTTTTTTGACTAAAACATTTCCTGCTAAAAACACGAAACTCAGGCAGAGGATTATGAATATTTGATAGTATTTCTCCCCTTGTCTGTAAATCATCTACACTTGACACCGTTAAACCTGGGGTTTCTTTATTTTCATTTGTTAAAACTTGTGTTTCTTGGTTTATTTCAGAATTTAGGTTGAATTCTAAAAAGACCACATGTGGCATAGGTACTGAATTTTTCGAAAATTGATCTTCACTCTTTTCTATCCCCCGCTGAAGATCATTTTGTTTTAAGAATGGTTCATTTTCCCAAAAAATAACATCCATGCTTATGCATTTTTTTTTGTCATTGAATTCAAGCATTTATATCCCTTTCTATTAGGAGCATTGCCAAGCAAAATGCACTTTTCAACCCTAGGTTCAAACTTTGATCCCGGGTGATTTGCTATATGGACAAAAACAGTACAACCAAATATCACTATTGGCAAATTAGAGATGATTCGATTCTCTGGAAAATTTTTTTTTAGACTCTTCAGAGATGTATATTTTTAAACGCATGTTGGCGTCCAATGAATCAAATGACATGCTGTTAGAACAGTATCCCACCCTAAATTTTTTGGAACATGCATAGAAAACATTATTTCTCTAGCAACTTCAAGTAAATGTCGGTTTTTCCTTTCACAAGTCCATTTTGTTGAAGAGTCCCACGACAAGTGGATTGGTGTTCGATGAATTTTTCTTTTAAAAAGGTCCCCAAACATTCTTTAAAGTATTCGGTATCATTATCGCTTCAATGAGTGTTTATTTTGGTTTGGAACTGCTTTTTGACCATAGTGTGGAACTCTTTGAATAATTTTTCAACCTCAGATATTTCAACCATCAAATAGATCCAACAAAGTCGAGTATGATTGTCAATAAAAATAACAAACCATTTTTTTGGGTCAAAGTAGTGATTTTTCAGAGACCCCATACATCACTGTGAATCAAATAAAATGGTTTTGATGCATGATAAGGCCTTGGTTTAAATGAAACTCGATGAATTTTTGATAAATGACAAACATCACAATTAAAGAATTGCAGTCCAAATTCTTAAGTAAATTGGGAAACATATGTTTTAAATAAGGAAAACTAAGATGCCCTAGTCTACGATGTCAAAGCATAATTTTTTCACAAACAGGGATAGAACTAGTGCTACCTCTCAAGCCACGAGTTTGTTTATTGCAGAGAGAATTATCATCAAAATAGTAGAGACCTCCAAACATCCTAGAACTGCCAATCATCATCCCGGATTCTGGTCCTGATATTCGCAATAGGAGTCACAGAATACGACACGACAATTAGAATCTTTTGATATCTTACTAATTGATAAAAGATTGCAAGAAAGTTGAGGAACAGGAAGTACTTAATTCAGCAGTATTTTTTCTGAAATTTTTACTGAACTGCCCTTGCGATAGATGAAAAACACCCATCTGCAATCCTAACCTTCCTATTGCCAGACAAGGAAAATAAGATTCAACTAAATGAGACATTTGTCATATGATCTGATGCG
Source organism: Primulina huaijiensis (assembly GCF_012295235.1). Taxonomy (NCBI): domain Eukaryota; kingdom Viridiplantae; phylum Streptophyta; class Magnoliopsida; order Lamiales; family Gesneriaceae; genus Primulina; species Primulina huaijiensis. The sequence goes on along the minus strand of NC_133314.1, from coordinate 13,227,168 downwards.
CCCGAATCAATGATCCAGGGTGTGGAAGGAATGTACTGGACAGTGCTTTGTATGCACTACCTGAGTGTGCAAGAGAACCACTAGGAGTACCAGATGTTGGGTTAGATTTTAGCAGCTTCAAGAGTTAATCAACCTGCTATTTGGTGAAGAAGCTAGTCTCAGCTTCATTTGCTAAAGGAGTCCCAAAGCTGTTTTATTCACCAGATTTGCTGCCCTCTATATAGCCCGGATATTCCTTTTTTTCCCTGAAGTACACAGATGAAACGCTGATACGCATGTCGGATACGACGCAATCCGTATCGTTGATTACCATGTGACGAGCTACGCTAGCATCGGAAACAGTTAGTGCCGAGTTCTCAAGGGATCCACCAGTACCCTTTTTGCCCAGCATGACATTGCGACGACTTTCCTCGTGTCGTACTTCCGAAAATACTTCTCCAATTGATGGAAAGGACTGTCTACCAATTATTCTACCCCTTCATCAAATTCAACATTCATATCTGCCGTAAATTTATAGCCTGTTATTCTCCACCGTCTTTCGCTTCTGGTTATAATCTTCAACACTTTTCCATTCATAATCGTTGATGAACAAATTCAAGTCCTGCCATAGGCCTTTCAGGATATTGAAATATCTCGTCACACTATCACCCTTTATTCTGAATCTCTCCAAAACGCAATTGCAACTCATAAATTTGTGACCCGTTGCCAAGATCTGAATACATTTGACATATATTATCCCAAAGCTCTTTTGGCAGTCGGTAACACATGTAGTTGGCACTAATGTCTACCTCCTTAGAATTGACCGGCCATGCCATCAACATGGAATTCTTTGCATCCCAGGTTGCAAAGGTTGGATCTTTTTCTGCATGTGCTTTGGTTTCACCAGTGAGATATCCGATATTTCCCTTTCCATGAATGTGCGTCCTAACTGATTGAGACCACGTCAAAAATTTACCTTCATCGAGTCTGATTGTTGTGATTTGAACATTATGAGAATCAATATGAGAATTCTTGGTTTCAATGATTTTAGAATTAACATCAGGAGAGGAATTGACAACTTCAAACATGGTGAAAAAATTCGACTGCTAGGGTTTTAAAAAATTGAGAAGCTTTTCGGCTCTTGATACCAGAAAGAATATTGTATATTTCTTCTTCATAATAGAAAGTGTACTTAATGATATGCAAAGGAACTAAATAAAGTGAAAAATTAAAATTAGGCTAATTACAGTTGATCAAGTTTCCTAAAAGCTACAGGTTTGTACAGCTTGAATATTCCTAAAATCATGCCAATATCATGGCTGATTGGTTTTATTTTCAGCACATTCCAACATATATTATCCTTTCATTATTTTTTTCCAGAAATAAAATCATATTTTCTTCCAAGATTTCACTTGTATTACATAAAATAGGGTTAATATCATCAATTCTATCCAAACAAGGTTTTAAAATAGAAATAAATGTTTTTTCATATTAAGATATAACATCAAAGCTATTTGAACATAATACTATTTTTTGCAATGTGTGATAGTCTAGATTTAAATATCGGATTGTAAGCTATGAAAGCCAAAATGATCGTCCTTAAAGAACATAACACGGAAATCGTAATACCCCGGGCCCTGGTCTTGGCTAACGTGACTACACAATGGGCTACTGTAGCAACTATTTCGTATACGTCCTTTGCTTTACGAAAATGGTTGATCTAAATTGCTTTAGGAGTTCATTGTATCTCATTATAAACCATTTTAAACTTTTTTTAACCAATGTGAGACAAGAGTAATACAATCACCCTTCTTCAAAACAAGAACTTGATCTCTCGATCGTATACACTAGTTATGCTTATGGGTTGGGCTTCATGGGCAATATGCATACGGTTTCATCTACCATATTTTGAAAGGGCTTACATCTTTGCCCTTTCTTGGGATGGTGAGAGGACATGAAATTTCAAACTCACCATAATATGTATTCTTGGTCGATCTTAGATAATTTGAGAGATTGAGCTTATGTGTATCATTGATACAGCTTTGATATTATGTAATTGCTGTTGCTAGTAGACAACTAGTCCACTGTTGTAACTAATTTATCATTTTATTAATGAAATATTGTTTCTTATTAAAAAAAAAAGTTTCAGGCATAAAACATTACTTCAGGTAGTTTGTGAGTTGGGGATAGATGATTTAAGCTGAATGCTTTTGGTTACAATTATTACAAAATATGCTTCATTTAAGAGATCTCACATTAGTATGAATGTCAACCTATATTACTTTAAGTCCACAATTTTATCATGGGAATGCCGGTTGGCTTTCACTTAAATGTTTTTAAACTTGTAGGAAGATACCTCATTCTCTCATTTTACATTCAAATTCCTCACTGAACAAACTCTGATACTTCTGCAGATGCCGATCATATGCAAATGTTTATTTGGAAAATCTTGATTCCTTTGTTAGAGTTAGTACATGCAGATGACGTTGAGATATTTAACGAGGTAAAGCATTTTGCTTCCTTGATGTTGTCATGTTTTGATGGTAGCATTTTCATCCTTTAAACAATTTTTTGGGTAGGTTGCAAGTTTGTTTCTTGATCTTGTCACCGAAACAAACAGCTGGGAGGTTTTTGAAGCAACAATGGTGCTGCCCCTGTTAAGATCTATCAGCCTGTCTACGGGAATGTTTGAAAGTGAACAACTTGGAATTCATAAATGGAGTATAGATTCAAATTTTAAGGTTTCCTGTGATGAGGAATCTAGCCGGACCTGTTTTGAAGATTTTAATGACAGATTGACCGAGAAGGATAGTCACAATGTTTTTGCGATATCTCGGTCATATGATATTCCACTATCTATATCTTACAATATATTAAACTTGACATTGGATGCTTCTCTTTCAAACAAACACGAGAGAGGAGTTTTATTCAGCTCAACTCTAGCAAATGGGTCCAGGGCGAAACTTTTTGCTGGAAATATGCTTTGGGATCTTTCTAATTTGGCTATACACATGCTTTCTAAAAGTGTTGAGCATCGAAGCTGTGCAGTCAGGTTTCTACTTCCACTTTTATTTAAAGCATTGGCATGCGAGCGTATTTTTGAAGTCTCAGTTTGCGGGAAGAATCATGTTTTAACCAGGTATATTCCACATGTTATATTTGCAAAACATAAAATATGAGCTTCATATATCATATATTATATCGTATGTGCTTTTTTGTAGAGCTCAGCTTTTCGATTTTAGACAAGTTTTATTGTTATTACAGGAAACATTTTGTAATGAAACTCTGGAAGTGTTGCAAATTATTGTTTTCTTCGGGTTCTTTGGAGAGAAGAGATGCATATGATATACTTTCTTTGTGTTTATCCTTTTCGCCGCCAAATGATGACCATCAAGATGCAAATGTGGGTGCAGAAGAGGCGATATTTGATTTAAGAGCTGACAAGGCATTCTGGGATGAAATAAAGAGAGGCTTGGTAAGCGTGCCCCTTTCTCACTTTAAATCTTACTCTTAATATATATTCTTCTGTGTTAACCCTGTATATCTACTTTAATTCTTAAGCTTGACAAGGATGGCTTCGTGAGGAAGCAGTCACTGCAAATATTGAAAAGGATGTTATACTTGAGCAAGAAAATGGAATTATCCACTGGCATTCCAATTAAACTATCGAATGAGAAAATTTTGGATTCCCACTTCATTAGCAAAAGAGGGCGGTGGGCTGACAATGAAGCCAAGTCATTGGGTGTTGGGAGGGTATGCCATGATAATGCCTCCAATTTAACCGGTTGGAAAAGGTGGGAGGCATTTGTATTTCTGTACGAAATGCTTGAAGAGTATGGTATCCATTTGGTTGAAGCAGCATGGAATCACCAGGTATGCTCGCATTATTATATTTACAGAACTTGCATTCCTAAACTGCCGGCTGTGGAATACTAATTGTACTTCTTTTGGAACTCTTTTGAAAAGTTTACCTTGGGTTCAAGTAAGAAATTACTCAGATGATGGCATTTTTCCCCAAGACATTCTTTGCCTCATGACGTTCACTTACTTGAAGCAGGAAGATCAAACTTCTCTTGTATTACTACTGATTTTCGTTCTTGCAGATTATGCTGTGGCTCCGGTCTTTGTTCTCGGATGACGATTTGACAAACTCTGAAAATGGAAATCTTTATTGCAACCAGATGGCATCTACAGAGCAAACTTTTCAATGGCTAGCTATTTTATGGGAGCGTGGCTTTTGCCATGATAACCCTCAAGGTAGAGATCCTTTGTCATAGTTTTACTTGTGAATTTCTATGATACATTATCTCACTTTTGTATGTGGGCGTGCAATGCCTATTCTTCTTGTTGAAAAGCTAATCCTTAATTGTCTACTGCAGTGAGATGCCTTATCATGGAGTCATTTTTGGACATTGACTGGAAAAACTGTGGGTCTTCCGCGAAATTGGTGCCCATGAACTTTATACTTGGTCCACTTATACAGGCATTAAATGATCCTGTGCAGCACAAAAATTTTGGTATGTTCGTTTCAGCATTTGCTTACTCATTTAATTCACCAAGCGTAAGTTTTTTTTGTTGTTCTTGAGAAAAATATTGAGAGAGAAAACTTGTGTATTTCATTGAAAATAATACATAAATTTATAGTTACAATGGACATATCAAATTCCAACTATAAAGAAGAAACAAATATCTTTTTTTTTTTTTTTTGATAGGAAACATATATTTTATTTAATCAAAATAGACCATTACAATACTTAGCGGGTGAGATTTCCGCGAAATAATAGAAAATACAACAATTAGGTCAATACGTGACGATCATCCAATCCCTAACCACATCTGAGATAGATAGATGACACAATTCTTTGATATTTCTTGTTGAATGCGCTACCCTGAATTCAGCACTTCCCAAATTTTGTCTACCGAGTGAGACGAGTCGTTGAAAATTCTGTTATTTCTCTCGAGCCATAACGTCCAGAACGTGTAATGAACGACCATATACCAGAAAGTCGTCACTGTAGCCCTCTTATGAAAGCCCGGATCTATGATAAACATATCTTTGGCCGTCCTCGGAAAAATCCAAAAGAATCTCAGCTCTTGCATCACCTTAATCCAAACGCTTCTTGAGAACGAACAATGTACCAATAGATGATCCTGATCCTCTTCGTGGTCTTGACATAAACAGCACCATTGTGGCCGTAAAGCACATGATGGCCATCTTCTTTGCACTGAGTCAGAGGTCTGCAGCTTGCCGAGAGCGACAATCCACGAGAAAATTTGAATCTTTTGCGGGATAGGAACTTTCCAAATATGTTTATATTGGGTAGAAGACAGGAAATTTTTGGAAAGGAAAAAATGACTCGTAAAAGGAGCTGACAGAGAACAAACCCGTAGAATCCCCCAACCATACCCTACTATCCTCCGCACCCAACTCTATTATGACCGAATGAAGGACTCCCATTAAATCCCCAAACTCCCTCAGCTCTATCTCATTAAGATTTCTCCTAAAGCGCACGTCCCAACGATAATCACGACTTCCTCCTAAATCAAAAACTCAATAAATTTTCGAATTGGTTTATTGATGACGGTGCATATCCTAACAAAGAAGGAAAGCGAACTTTGAAAGAAAGACCCCCTCCCCCCCAAACATCCTCCCAAAACCTAATGTAATTCCCTCCTTTCAAAACCAACCCACTCAACTCTTGAATTGCCGGGAACGATCGAGAAATAAATTTCCAAGGGCTTCTGAAAGTCGCATTTCTGGCCAACCCCAAGTCCCTTCCATTCTCTTGAAGTCCATAAATGCTCTTAATGACGTTCTTCCACAACTGCTCCTTTTCCTCTGTCCCTCGCCACCACCATTTCCCTTGTAACGCTTTGTTCCTCAAACCAATATTCCCCAATCCTAGCCCTCCCCTATCCTTTGGTCTGCAAAGTCGGTCCCATCCAACAGCGTGACAACTCTTATCCCCGTCCGCTCTCTCCAACAAGAAGTCTCGCATCATGTTTTCCATAATTTTTGCAACTTTAACTGGCACCCGAAACAGGGACATGTAATAAGAAGGCATTGCACTTAACACAGATTTGATCAGTGTCAACCGACCACCTCTGGAGACTGGATAAAAACGATTTCTTCCAGCTTGAGAGTTTTTTTGTCATTTTTGTAAGGACTGGTTCCCAAAACTCAAGGGTCATAGGTTTCCCTCCCAATGGTAGCCCAAGATACTTAATCGGCCAGACTTCTTTTATGCACCCAATTGCTTGTGCCAAGCAAACCACTTCTTCTTCCTCGCCACAACTCCCCAACACCACACTTTTTTGAAAGTTGATCTTTAATCCCGATTTCTGCCCAAATAACTTTATTATTTCCACTAATTTCCTGACATGTCCTTCCGTTTGTACTAAAAACAAAGTGTCATCAGCAATTTGTTATCAATTTAAATTCCCATCAGATTTATCGTAATCTACACTCCCCCTCAAGCTTGGCTATAGATGTTGATGAGACCAAGCTTGCCAACGAGAAGTTCATGAGTCTGTTATGAAAGTCCTTTTGTAAGTAGATTAACTAGCTGATGAGAAGTGGGAACATATTTAACACTTAAAATTCCTTCCTCGAGTTTTTCTTTAATGAAATGCCGATCAACTTCAACATGTTTAGTTCTATCATGGTGAACAGGATTGTGAACGATGCTGATAGTTGATTTATTGTCACAAAATAACCTCATAGGACCTTCAAACTCTATCTTTAGTTCTTTCATTATTCTTTTAATCCAAATGAGTTCACATACTCCATGGGCCATAGCTCTATACTCAGCTTCAGCACTACTTTTTGCAACAACTGACTGTTTTTTGCTGCGCCATGTCACTAGATTTCCCCAGACAAGTTTACAATAACCCGAAGTTGACTTTCTATCAGTGATGGATCCAGCCCAATCAGAATCAGTTAATGCAGTAACCATTCTATCATTAGTTTTCTCAAGAAATAATCCTCTTCCTGGAATTTGTTTAAGATATCTCAAAATTCTGTGTACTGCATTAAGATGACCTTGGCAAGGTGAATGCATGTATTGGCTTACTAAGCTCACTGCAAAGGCAATATCAGGGCGAGTATGTGAGAGATAAATGAGTTTCCCAACAAGACGCTGATAACTCTCTTTATCCACTGGTCCACCCTCAAACATTTTTCCTTTGCTCCCTGGTTCAATAGGTGTATGACTTGGTTTACACCCCAACATACCTGTTTCCTTCAGGAGATCTATAGTGTATTTTCTTTGAGAGACGGAGATTCCTTTCTTGCTCCTAGCGATTTCCATGCCTAAAAAATACTTCACTGTTCCAATATCTTTGACTTCAAATTGTTTTGCCATCATCAACTTAATCATCTCCATTTCATAATTGTTATCTCCAGTGACTGATCTCATCAACATACACTATGAGAATGTTTAAAAAAGAGTGTATGATCTGCTTGTCCCTGAACATATCCTAATTTTTTGATTACTTGAGAGAATCTTTCAAACCAGGCACGAGGTGACTGCTTCAACCCATAAAGAGATTTGTTAAGTTTGCAAACAGTCTGACTCCCCAACCTTTTTTCAAATCCCGGAGGTTGACTCATGTAAACTTCCTCTTCAAGATCCCCATTTAGAAATGCATTTTTTATATCCAATTGGTGCAATGGCCAATCAAGATTTGCTGCCAAGGATAACAGAATTCGAATAGTATTGATTTTGGCAACAAGAGCAAACGTTTCAGTATAATCAATGCCATATGTTTGAGTGAAGCCTCTAGCCACAAGTCAGGCCTTGTATCTTTCAATTGAGGCAGATTTATAGTAAATACCTATTTGCATCCCACCGTAGTTTTTCCTTGTGGTAATTCAACCAGATTCCAAGTATTATTCATTTTCAAGGCCTTCATTTCCTCAAGGACGGCATTTCTCCATTCAGGCATTACAAGTGCCTCTTGAACAGACCCAGGTATTATTGTACTAGACAATCTTGAGGTAAAGGCACAAAATGATGAAGATAAATTTGAGCAAGATACAAAATTTGAGATAGGATGTTGGGTACAAGATCTCTTACCTTTTCTGACTGCTATAGGTAGATCAAGGTCAAAGGTAGTATTTGACTGAGGATCCACTACCGGTTCATCCTTTTGACTGTTGTTAGGATTCACATTGTCTTTAGTTGCCTGAGGTTTGCTCCGTCTTGAGTAGACTTTTAACTCCTGTGACAGTGTTGATTCTTCCTATGTTTCTTGTATTGGGATATGTGCCTGAGAATCTGTGTGAGAATTTTGAGGAGAGTTTGTGTCTGGTGTTCGAGGAATCTCATGGAGTTGATCACATATGGGAAGAGATGGATTATCCCACCAAGATTCTGTATCTAGGTTCCGCCGTTGAAGTGAAGGTGGAGGAAAAGTAAGGAGTGTTTTCAAGGAAGGTGACATCACGAGAGACATAGGTCTTCTTTGTGTGTGGGCAGTAGCATTTATAACCTTTTTGAGTGGAAAAATAACCAATGAACACAGTCTTCATGGATCGAGGATCAAGTTTACTTCTGTTGTGATTGTGGACATGAACGAAGGCCGTACAACCAAAGGTTTTTAACGGAAGATTATTTAAAGTAGACACGTGGATATTTTTTAAGAAGAAGGAATAAAGGTGTTTCAAACTCAAGAGTGCGGCTTGGTAAGCGATTGATGAGATAAACAGCAGTGAGAATGGCATCCCTCCAAAGATACTTAGGAATATTCATGGTGAACATTAGGGCACGTGCGACTTCTAACAAATGACGGTTCTTTCTTTCGGATACGCCATTTTGTTCAGGAGTATCAACACAAGAGCTTTGATGAAGAATCCCATTATCCAACAGATAATCACCTAGAATGGTATTGAAATATTCTTTACCATTGTCGGTTCTAAGAGTTTGAATATGGGTATGAAATTGAGTTTGAATCATTCTGTGGAAATCTTTGAAAATTTTGCTTGTTTCAGATTTATTATTGATAAGATACACCCATGTGAGTCGAGTATGGTCATCAATGAAAGTGAGGAACCATTTTTTGCCATTTGACGTAGCACTTGGTGAAAGACCCAAAAGATCACTATGAATAAGAGAAAATGGAGCGGTTGGTGTATATGTTTTTGAAGGAAAAAAATTTCGAGTGTGCTTAGCTAAATGATAAATATCACACTGAAGCAAATCAGGACTTCTATTATTGAATAAAGATGGAAACAATTTTTTGAGATATGAGAAACAAGGATGGCCAACTCTATGATGCCATAACATTATTGTCCTAATACTAGAATCAAAGAGAGAAACAACGTGAGACACTCGAGTTGGAGGACAATCTTGAGGAATCTCTAGGTAGTAAAGACCATTGTGAATCCTAGCACTGCCTTTCGATATTCATCAACGGTAGACCGCGAGGAAAATTTCAGGGGGAGAGAGGCATTCGACAAGGGGATCCACTTTCTTTTTTCCTCTTTAACCTTGTGATTGATGGGTTGGGTCGGTTGGTTGATAAGGCCAAGACAGTGAATGAAGAGGTTTGGTAGTGGGGAGAGACAAAATCGAAATATCACATATCCAATTCGCAGACGACACGTTTTTTGTCCAGTCAGAAAGGCATTTAATGGCACCATTGGAAATTCTCAACTTCTTCTCTCTTAAGTCGGTTTGAAAATCAATTTGGAAAAAAGTGTTGTCTTGGGATTAAATGTGTTGGAAGAGGAAGCTGAGGGTATGGCATGAGTAATTGGGTGCAAAAGAAAGAATTGGCCGATCAAGTACCTTGGGGCTCCGTTGGGAGGTGACCCTAAGTCTGCTGAATTTTGGGAGCCCGTATTATCAAAAATGGCAAAGAAGCTTGCAAGTTGGAAGTGGTCTTTTCTCTCAAGGGGAGGTCGTCTTACTTTGATTAAGGTTGTGTTAGGTGCAATGCCGACTTACTACATGTCTCTCTTCAGAGTGCCAATTAGGGTGGCGAAAAAATGGAAAAATTGATGAGGGATTTCTTGTGGGACGGAGCAGATGGAGAGACTCATTGCCCTTTAGTTGGGTGGAAGCAAGTCTGTAAGCCAAAGGACAGGGGAGGACTGGGGTTTGGGAATATTTGCTTGACGAACAAGGCACTTGGGAAGTGGTGGTGGATATGCTCGGTGGAAAAAGATTCATTGTGGAAAAGAGTTATTAAGAGTATTTATGGATTAAATGACAACGGCTGGGATGTGAGGATGGCGAGGAACACGACCTTTAAAAGCCCCTGGAAGTTTATTTCTCGGTCTTACTCGACTTTTCATCTATTGATTAGGGCGGTTCTTAAAGGGGGAATATTATTTGATTTTGGAAAGATATTTGGGGGGGCGGTGTTTTGTCGTTCAAAGATCGATTTCCATCTCTGTTTCTAATCTCCACATCCATTAACAAACCGATCTCCTACTTTTTAGATCTAACTGATACTGGAGTCAATAATAATATTTTTCACTGGGATGTGCGTTTCAGGAGAGCGTTAAATGAGGTAGAATTAGAAGAGTTCAGCGATCTTTTAGGGATCTTGGACACGGTTAGGTTGGAAAGGGCTACGGATGATTTTAGAGTGAGGTTGGGGGATCCATTGGGGTTTTTTTCCTGTTCGGTCTTTCTACTCTTCTTTTTTCCCTGTTACAGCTTTCCCTATATTTCCTTACCACATGAATATCTGGAAAATATCAATCCCGTACAAGGTTCAAGTTTTCTCGTGGATAGTGGCGTTGGGGAAACTACCAACTAGCGATTTTTTGCAAAAAAAGTGGGCCACTTGCGCATTATGCCCGCAATTGTGTAATCTATGCAGGAAACATGAAGAGAACCAGGACCATATTCTGCTGCATTGTTCTCTTTCACGTGCTATTTGGACAAGAGTACTGCAAGAGCTTCGTTTCGAATGGACCTTTCGAAGGAAGGCCCGAGACTTATTTATCATAGAGACTTTTCTCACACACAGTAGAAAGAACTATAGCTTCTGGTTTTTGGTTGTTCACGACATCTTTTGGTCACTTTGGTTATAGAGGAACAGCAGAATATTTGCGGATTCGGCAGAGTCTGTGGACGACGTATGGGCAAAGATCAAATTCAGGGTCGCGACTTGGATAACACTTCTGCCGGAGTATAAACATTTAGTTATTGCGGATGTGGTTAGGGATTGGAAGTTTGTTTGCTGCTGATTTAAGCTTAGAGATTTTTTTTCTTCTATTATTGTAATCTAGTTCTTAGGATTACTATCCTTTGTAATCCATCTTCATATTTTAGTAAATTATAGTTTCGTAAAAAAAAAAAAAGAAATTGACATGACAAAGGAACAAATTTAGCAATTCAATTATTGTCAAGTGTGAATTTAGTCACTGAGATCAGATTGCAAGTTAGGGTACGAACATGGAAAACTGACTTTAGGATGACATCCTTAGATAAAAGGTATGCTACCAAAACCAGCAACTGGAGTCATTGAACCATTAGCGATTTTCACAGAAATATGAGCAGAACAGGGTTTATAAGTGCGGAATAAATTAAAATCGCTAGTAATATGGTCAGAGGCCCCGTAATCAACAATCCAAGAACCAATGGAATAAGAGCGGAGGGCCGAGAAAAGATTACCAGATTGATTTTTTAACAGATAGGGCTTGATAACCATGCAGTTCATTCTTTTCCTTGGGCTGCCAATTGGCTGGTTGGGATTGGTGAATCATCAGAAAACATGACTTTTCTTCGCATCTCTTCACGTCGAACTTCCGCAAAGGCATTGTCGGGAGATGGAAATGGGTCTCTTGCAACTACCCGGCGACGAACATCATCAAGATTGCGATTAAGCTCAGCTAGAAAATCAAAGACCCGTTCTTTCTCAAGATTAATCCTGATCTTGATGCTGCAGTCTGCACAAGACGAGGAATCATCACGAAACAGGTCCTGTTCTTGCCAAATATCTTGGAGGTCTAAAAAATATTTCGTTACAGATTTTTCCCCTTGCTTCATATCTTTCAATTTTTATCGGAGCTCATGGATTTGGGATGCATTTCCAAGGTCGGAGTACATCCGGCAAGCAGCGTCCCACACTTCCTTGGCTGTGTGAAACCATAGATAGCGCCGACTGATTTCAGGCTCCATCGTGTTGATTAGCCAAGCAAGAACAATGGAATTTTAAGCCAACCAATTCTTATGTGTTGGGTCAGATTGCGTTGGTGGCTTTAATTCCCCTGTGAGGTAACCAAGTTTCCCACGCCCACAAATAACGATTTTTACCGATTGAGCCCACTGAAGGTAATTACGCCCATTGAATTTGTGGGTAGTGATCTGGATTGAAGAAATGTCACTACCGGAAAAAGTAGTGACAGGCCCAAGAGTTTTTTCTGGCATGGTTTCTTCAGAAAAGACGGATGAAGTTGAAGACATATTAGTGTAGGATGTATTGAAACCCTAGTGCTCTGATACCATGAGAAAAATATTGAGAGAGAAAATTTGTATATTTAATTGAAAATAATAAATAAATTTATAGTTACAATGGACATACATATCAAATCCCAACTATTAAGGAGAAACAAATATTAAATCCCAACTATTAAGGAGAAACAAATATTAAAAAATATTATCCTTACCAAATTTACAAGATTATCATATCCTATCACATCAATACCACTTATTGATATCAATTAAAATTCCCATCAGATTTATCGTAATCTACAGTTTTCTATGAATGGTGTTACACAATCCATATGCCTACATGTTTTTCTGAAACAGGTTCAAAAGAAGTCTACTCCTCTCGGGCAATTAAAGCCGCAGCTAGATTTCTATTTGAATATGCCAGCGTCTTGGACGAGAGGTTTGGTGTAAATACATGATAATTCTTTGTTTCTTCAGCATAAGTCATGATTATTCACTTCTTGACTTTGAACATTGTGTATGTGTTGATATTGTCCAGCTGAGATATACTTTTAGAGAAATAGAATCATTAGGTGACAATATGCGAATCAATACGCTAGCAATGCAGATATCATTGTTCTGATGGAGGACCTTTTTCTAATTAAGGAATCTATGGATCCACTGTGTGCTTCTGTGGGATAATATCATTTATCAAACTGTTCGCTCTTGGAACTAAAAAAGGAATATTTATTCTTGTTGGCTTGTGATGTTGAGTCCTTATTTCTTCTTAGAGACACTATTATTTTTCTTTTTCCGAGTCGAATTTTTGATTTTACTATGAGATTGAAAATTTTTCCTTGCTAAAAAATGCACAAGAATTACTTGAGAGGAGCAAAGAAGTACAGCATATAAAGAAAGGTTTATTTTTATTCGAAAAAACAGAAAATAACCAAGAAAATTATGGGGATCATGACAGATGTTGCAGGATGGTCAAATGCGATGAGAATGTTTTTTTTTCATGATTGAATTTTAAATTCTTGAAGATTAATTAGTGTTCTGGAAATACATAGGATCTTATGGAATTATTAAATTTAAGGGTAGTTTGTCGACTATGAAATGAAAATGGAGTGCACCTAATAATTTGTGGAGTCCAAATAACTATCCCTTGTCTGTTGTTGGTTGAGGGAGAAAATAATAATTGTCTCTACTCTTAAATACCTCTCTGTATTAACAATCAAGGCGTGGTTTGCAAAGAGGGAAACAAGAAAAAAAATATTTATATTGAATGACTTCTCTATAGGCTACTGCGATATAACATGCTTTTTGGTAATTATTCTTCTATGTGACTCATTTGTTTGCGGGATTTCAACTGTTAGCTTGTAACCAAAAGCATAATAATAAATACAATGTTCCTCTTGGTTATATTTTGGTTATCTTCTCTCTAGGCTGTTCTAATCCTTTGGCGTTAAATTGTTTGATCCCTGTAATTCTCGTTGCGTTATATGCACTATAAACTTCAGACTCAAAAAGTGTGATATAATTAATATCATGTAATACAGGCAGCATATTTCATTCTTAGTCCACCTGGCATCTGCTCCAAAGTTATACTCTTTTGGGCGAGCTGGCTTGATGTGCCTTGCAGAGTGCATTGCTTCAGCTTCCAGTGGAGTTATGTGCCAAAATAATCATGAATTTGAACGATCTAATGGTGCCTCCTCTGACGAGGTCCTGGCTGAATCCGCACCAAATTTTTATCAAAATGATAGAGCTGACTTATTGGATGTTTTGCGCTTTATTCTTGAGTGTAGTAAACAACATTTTAATCCTAATTACCGTAGTAAAGGTCTCTATTTACTAATTAAAATTTTCCCAAGTAAAAAATTATGAATATTGAAAAGCTTACTATTCGGATCTTGTTATGGCTTATAGTTTGTGAAAGGATTCTGGCTTCTGCGTCTTCAGCGGTGACTGCAGTCGATGTTCCTCTCGAGATTCTTTTACGCTTCATTGCAAGTCTGCCTCGCGAATATACTGATGTTGGTGGTATGGTTTAAACGGTGGTTGTGAATTTTTCCTGTATTTACTATCGTTGAACAGTAATAGTTATTTGTGTTGGTAGATCTTATGTATCTTTTGCTCTTATTTTCTATTTCAGGTTACTTGAGATACGATGTTAAAAAATGGCTTCGTGGTGCTAATTTGCCTCTCCTGACGGCTATTAATGGATTTCCCCCAGACTTTATAAGTTATAAGCACCCTTTAGATTCTCTTGTTACATATGACGATGAAGAATTAAAATCTTGGGAGTTTCAAGCAAAACGTTGGGCTCGAGTTCTCTTTCTTGTTGTGGTGGAAGATCAACACTTGGACCCAATTCTCAAGGTTTGATGTATAAAACAGTAATAACTATGATAAATCTTCTTTTGTCCTACAATGCACTGTTCTATCATCTATGTGTTTTTGTGAGTTGGATCTTATTTTCTTGGAAAGACAGAGAAGAATGAAAAAATTTGTGTTTTGTCTTCATTATTCAAGTCGGTCAATCCACGTAATGCATATGCCAAATTATTAAAATTTGTATTTTAAGGCATTCTGTTTCTTGACATATCGATGAAATTTTATTATGTTTACGATGTTATATTTTTCGAAAAATCTGGTGTTTTTCATGGGGGGAAGTTGCCACATCTGGACGTTTTTGGTTCATGATGGGGAGAACTGTCCATGCTGTTCTGTACATATAAGTGCAGGTGTGTTTGAGTTTGAATATTTTCTTACGGTGTTTGTGAAGGTGGAGTCGTACGCTGCGTGTCTGTTGGGTGCAGGCAGTGTGCATGGACAGGGGGCTGTTCGAGATCGAGGAGGCGGAGTCACGGGACATCGAGGTGGCTTGTGGTTTGGGGCTCATGACCAGGATTGGCAGTGCGAGGGAGAGCGCAGGTGCTGCGCACCCTTCAAGCTGCCGTGGCTCAGTCGTAGCCTGAGCTGTCCACCTCTGATCCGGGAATTCGTTCTTCGCCCCGGCATGTCGAAATTATTATTTTGATGAAAATGTTGAGGGATGAAACTGGACAGAATTTAAGAAATTTTTTTACTTGTTAGGCTACAAGTTTCTTAAGCTTAAAAAATAAAACAAGAGAGATGGCGAAAAGAATTTTTGGGAAGGAATCATGGTGCTGTGCTTGAGTTTTTGAAATTAAAAAGAAGAGAATATAGGGTAAATTTTCATAGCAAAGTTCGCGAGTTATTTATGAAATTTTTTAAAGATTTTTAATGATTTGTGGTAAAGTTACAACTGATATTACGGGCTTTGAATGCCGGCCTTTGGGTCGAGGTGCCTTGCCAACTTGACTGTTTACGAGTTTTGGATGTCGGCCTTCGGGTCGGGGTGCTTTTACCAACTTGACTGATTACAGGCTACGGATGTCGACCTTCGGGTCCCGGTGCCCTGCCAAACCTGAATCCTTGTGTGCTTGATCAAACGACTATGACTGATGACTGGAGCAAATTTCTGAACCACACTTCATAAAATATTTCGAGGATTTTTAATTGAGGATTTTAGGAACAATTGAGGAGAAAGTTGACTATTTATGTGATGGTGTCTTTCTTTTGAAAATGTGTAGAGTTATTCTTCAAAAAATTAAGGTGACGAAAAAATATTTTATATGCTAAAGTTTTGAGGAAAATGTTTAATGCATGTCATATTTTATTAAGTATTTTGTTGATACTTGGAAGGGATGAGTTACGTTGAAGATCTGATATCTTGTTAGCATATGACTTGTCTTTTTAGATAAGATGTCATCTTATTCTTTGTATTTTAAACATTGGTTAGATTAGATTAGGGTGTTATACTTTCATTTATATTTTGTATTTATGGTAGGGCATTTACTGATGAAAGAATAAAAAACAAACTTCTTTCTTCTCTTCTAATACTCCAACGCAATCTACATGGTATCAGCGCCATGTTTTAGTCCTGGCCCAGGTTCCACCGTTGTGTTGAACTGCCCATAGTTGGGCCACCCGTTCTGCTCATAGTTGGGTCATTTGTAAACTTCACGTTCTAGATCTTCATTCCTGAGCGTGATGGGTGTATTAATTTTCCCACATTTGTTGGATAAAATCCTTGGGAGTTGCATATATAGACTTGGACAATCCCCCCTTTAGCTAGCTTTTGTGATTGATTTAGATCCAAGTCTCAATATTAACATGGTATCAGAAGTCGGACAAGGCCAATGACGAAATACGGAATGACCTCATCCTCCGATGCTGCATCCTCTCTGGCGATCACGACCCAGGGCTTGGGCCACTCGTCTCCGTACTCCATCACGTGCCATAAGCTTAATGGCCGGAATTTTCTGCCATGATCGCAGTTCGTGTTGATATTTATATGGCAAAGAAGGATTTCTCAATGGCTCGGTGTCACAGCCTGATTCAACCGATGCTAAGTACAAGGCGTGGAAGGCTGAGAACAACCTGGTCATGTCGTGGTTGATTAATTCCGTTACACCTGAGATTGGGGAAAACAGGACTATTTGCAATTGACTCAGCCATTTACGATTTGTGACAAGATGATTCCGGGGTCACAGATTATTTTACTGCCCTTACCCGCCTTTGGCAAATTCGACTTGTCTCAGGCGCATGATTGGAAGTGCTCGATGGATGAGAAGCTATACAAATCCATTGTGGAAAACAGAAGAGTTTTCAAGTTCTTGATGGGCTTAAATACTAATCTGTATGATGTGAGGGGTCGAATTCTTAGCACCAAATCATTGCCTAGCTTGCACGCCGCATTCTCTGAAGTCCGACAGCTTTGAAGGTTCTGCCCTCACACTCCACCAGCAACTGCCCTCCAATTCCAGTGATGCTTCTACCGCTCAAGGAATCCGCAATGGGCAGTCCTCAAATACCACTAAACGAAAGATTTCAGACCGTCCTCGGTGCGACGTTTGCAAGAAACCTACTCATAATATCGACACTTGCTAGAAGATACATGGAAAACCACCCGACTGGAAGCCCGCACGAGAACGCCAAGCACACGATGCTGCTGTTTCTGACCAGCCTACTTCAGCATCAGTGCCCTTCACCAAGGAATAACTTGCTGTCCTTCACCAATTGTTTGTACAGCAATCGACTCCATCATCACCTCCTGTTAATGGTACTTACATGGCTGCCATTCAAGGTGATATCGCCCTTGCTTTACTATCACATAATGATCTGTCAACTTATTGGATAATCGATTTGGGTGCGTCTGATCTTATGTCTGGCCAGTTGAAAATTTTCACTTCTTACAACCCATTTCATGTTCCTAAATTAGTACGGGTCGCATATAGGTCTTGTACGAGGATGCTGAGTTGGGGTTCCAGATGATTATCCTCGAATTTATGTTTACACAATGTGTTGTTCATTCCGGCACTTCATTGCAATTTGATATCAGTCAATGTTTTGAATATGGATTTGAATTGCTCTACCATATTTTCGACTGATTATTTCATTTTCACGACCTAGCATCGCGGAGGACGATTGGCAATGCTGATTGTTGTGTGGGCTTGTACCTCTTTGATATGAAGTCCCTCTCAAAGCCTCCACCTTCAAGTGACTCCGGTCCTCCTATTTCTGCGTTTCAATCGACATGATCCATGATATGATCCAAACAATTCTCGTCCAATATCCAAATCTTACGCACTGATCGAGCACATGATTTCTTTAACTCCGTCTTGGAGATTACCTAGCCACTTGAGGGAATTGTTCATCAAAGTTTCTGCGTTGACTGACATCCCTCAGCAAAATGAGGTGGTCGAACGTAAAAACCGCCATCTCCTCGAGGTGGCTCGGTCCTTGTTGTTTACCCACAATGCCCCTCATCATTTCTAGGGTGATGATGTCCTCACAGCCACTTACCTCATCAATCAGATATCTTCTAGAGTCCTTAGGTTCCAGACCCCTAATCCGCATAGTTCGCGCAAATTCCCATCTTCTCCACAACATTCCCTTGCGTGTCTTTGGCTTTTGTGGTTCGTTCACATTCATTCCCATCATCAGACATGCTTGATCCGCGTTCTCTCAAATGTATTTTTCTAGGGTATTCCCTTAATAAGAAAGGATATATGTGCTATTCTCCTTTCCGCTTGGAAATTGTATGCTTCCATGAATGTCACTTTCCGTGAGGCTGAGATTTTCTTTCCACCTTCCTCGGTCAAGGGGGAGAATGTTATGAGTAAGCCTCAAAATATGATACCTTTCAACATACCTTCTGAACTCGAGACACATCCTATACTTGATCCAATGCACACAATCCCACCATATAACTCACAACAACATCCTGAACATCATATTCTACCTTTTGATCATGCTTACTCTCGCAAGGAAACCACTTCAACTTGGGGATCATCAGGACTGCACAGATGTTCAGCAAATTAAGAAGACTTCCCCAATCCCAGATCCAATGGAAAACAATCAAGGTACACCAAGCTCTGACTTATCTAATATTGATGATCTTGATGATAGACCCATTGCATTGAGAAAGGGAATTAGATCATGCACTCAACATCCCATATGTAACTTTGTCTCTCTTGATCTTTTATTCCTGCATATCGAGCCTTTGTTGTGAGTTTGGACCAGGCACAAATTGTTAGAGTAGATGCCCTGTAAGCCAACTGTTGGCTGGGGAATTTATTGACTCAAGTGTAATAAACAATCTTTATTTTAATATAATTTACTTTTTAATGGTTTCGTTATACTTTATCTGTAGACCCATGCAAGCAGCATAGATAAAGTCCTTGATTATGCTTTAATACAAATGAATCGTAATTCGATGTTGAAACTCATTTGTAAACACTGCATATTCTAAATTCGTTCCTAGTCGATTCAGCCGCCTAAAACAGGGATAAAGGTCGCTCGAGCTCGAGACTAGCATCTGTGATGTTGTGTACTGCGTTTCTTGGTAAGGGCATAGAGATGTCCAAACATACAGATGGGTAGTCATATGATGATTATACTGAACAACCCTCCCTCGGACTTTCCAAGTGGTTATCATTCATCGAGAGGATAAGTCCGTGGTTATGATTGTACACCATTAGTCTTTACGACCCGGGACAACACTGAGGCTCTATATGCTAGGGCTGTGCTTTGACTCGTTTACCGGCTCCAGGAGAGTCATCAGGTGGCGAGGTTGGGTATAGTTGCGACACATATAGGAGCCAGTGCATTGTAGTCGGGGATTCACCGCTCACCTACGGGTGTGGATATCCTATGTGATCTGATGTAATAATAGTGCATGGAATCTCTGGCCAGAGTATGAGATGTACGTTAGAGAAAGAGTTCTCCAATAGTACACGCGATGCCACTATTATAGTTGTCACATAGTTATCGAATTAATATGCAACCCTCGATGAACCAATGGTTGCAGATTCGATCGGGATATATGAGATGAAGGGACCGTACTGTACGTTAATCTTAATCGACTGGTTCTTGTAGGCACTATCAGCGATACCTAGGGGATCATGGGGCGATGCTACTAGACGCTCTTACCATGATCCGATGGGTGCAATCAGAAATGAGTTCTGACATTCTTGATCAAGGTGTTGATGAAAAGAATGGGGCTAACTGGGTAAGCCCGAATAAGAATAAGTCTTATTCTGAATCACAAAGAGTTGTGAACCCACGGCTAGCTGTATCCCTGAACCATTGAGGGTCACACAAGTACTGGATCATTTATTCCCGTTGAGAGAATAAATTCAAGTAGTTGAATTTATATATTATAGTAAGTTTAAGGAGTTGAATTTATGATAATTAAATTTTGAGAGAATAAATTCAAGATGTTGAATTTATATTATGATATAGTAAATTCAAGGAGTTGAATTTATGAAATATGGAGAGAATAAATTCAAAGTGTTGAATTTATAAAACTTGAGAATTTAATTTATTAAACTCAAAAGTTGAGTTTATTGAATATTAAATTTTGGAGGTAATAAAATTCAAGGAGTTGAATCTATAATAAATTCAAATGTTGAATTTATAAATGATTTAAATTAAATGTAATGGGTGTATGTATTATGGGCTTGTAAGAGTACAAGACCAACATACAAATTATTAAGGTTTTTAATTGAACTTTAAAAGATTAATTAATTAAACTAGTTGGACTAGAATAATTAATTGATTAAGCTCATTAAGTAATTAATTTATTAATGGGCCCTAAGCTTATATATATGTGTATTAGGCTTAGAGTTGATAAGAATTCATTCATAATTTTTCTAAAAACCTCTCCTCTCCTCTCAAAAGAATTTCGACCACCTTGAATTAAATAGTTTGAGCCGTCTCTCAAATATTTTCTCCTACGCAAAATCTCTTCCATATTTTCTAGTGCTAATTGGAAGAGGAATAAATCATCTAGTCGTGGACCTGATTAGAAGGAAACAAGCTTTTGAAGAAAGTTCGTAGGGATTTCATCAAGAGCTATCTCCGCTAAACCCGGAATAGTTGGAGCCATGTGATTAATTCACCTAAGGTATGAAATTCCAACGCCCTATGAATGTTTATGATAAAACCATACGAGTGCCCAAATATAAACAGATTTTGATTGTCAAAATAAAATAAAATTTTAAACTTCCGCTGCGTTTGGGCACATAGAAACCGAGATCCAACACAAATCCCATCAAGCATCACTGAAGCTCTACGACGTCCAAACTGGTGAGCTGCTGTCTTTGATGAAATAATGGCCCTTGAAAAGAACAACACTTGGAAGATCACACAACTTTTACCCGGGAAACAAACTGTTGGTTGCAAGTGGATTTTCACAATCAACCGTAAGGCTGATGAGAGCATTGAAAGATTTAAAGCAAGGCTTGTAGCAAACGGCTATACTCAGACCTATAGGATAGATTATCAAGAAACCTTCGTGCCTGTAGTGATGCTGATTACGGTCCTTGTACTCCTATCCATTGCTGGAAATTTAGAATGGCTCCTATATCAGCTTGGTGTCAAAAATGTCTTCTTGAATGGTGATTCGAAAGAAGAAATCTACATGAGTATACCTTCAAGATTCGAGTCCAAAGATATTGCCGACAAAGTCTGAAGGTTGAGGATCTCTCTCTATGGTCCGAAGCAATCTCCTTGAGCTTGGTTTCATAGGTTCACTAAAGTCTTGAAAGAAAGTGGATACATGCAGTGCCAATCGGATCCCACTCTGTTTGTCAAACACTCCAACAAAAACATGATTGTTGTTATCATCGTATGTGTTGATGATATTGTTATTTTTGGAAACCATGAAGAAGAGCTCACTCAAGTAAAGTGCTTACTCTCAAAAGAGTTCTAGAAGAAAGGCCTAGTAAAGTTGAAATATTTCCCGGGAATGGAAGTGGCTGGATCAAAACATGGAATCTCTATTTCTTTATCTGTTGGATATGTTGAAAGAAACATGGATGTTGGGGTGCAAGCCAGTTGATACTTCTGTGGACCCAAATATAAAACTTGGAAAGCATTAGTATAGTCCAACAGTCGATAAAAGAAGCTATCGGAGGTTAGTGGGCAAACTAATATATCTCTCACCACCAAAAACACAACTGCTCTAGTCATTATCCTAGCTGTCCGAACCGTCTAACCTGAGACATGTCCCATTGAATGAGGATGTGAACGACAATCACTCAATACGAGAATGTACGAGTATACAAACTGATATGATACATATGAAATGCAATATGCTCGGATATCAAGGATCAAGCCAAGAATCTCGTGCTCAGTCTAGAGACGCCTGAGTGTGTAGTCACTGATCTGCCGTAAGCATGTTTTGGATCCCACACTCATAATCAAGAAGTAGGCCTACAATGTCCAGGGTGATCAGAGTCTGCGGGTCCTGTCGGTCGTTGTAGCTCTCGATACCCAACCGTCCACAATACAGAACAAGGCTGAGCGACCGCAAGAAACAAGATTTATCTCAAAAGATATCTGGCCTAACGTTCTATGTCATGCATAATATGTCAAAGCAGTAAAAAATGTATCATGCAACAGATAAATATGAAGTATATAAGTGTGTATACTATGCTTAGATATCTCAGTCAGTACATCACTTACCTCACTAAAACAATTTGACAGAAAGTTTACTATTCCGAGCCTAGAAAATACCAACATACTGAAATCATTATCTAGTAAGATTTAAAATCACTAAACATCTTCATTGTTCTTTTCTAATTATCCTTAAATCTCTATTTAAGGCTTAAGGATTATACCTGTGTCCGTCATCAGTCCTCTTATGACATATCGATCTGTGTGTCCAGATTCACCGACCTCTGCTCGAGTCAACACTAGTTCTGAAGTGTCTCGCACTAAACTGCCCTACAAACTTGCTAGAAAATCGAAAGTATATGGGTAGAACTCGAGCGAGAATAGCTGTGGGTAAGCGGTGTCGGAAACAAATGAAATCAACTTTTATTTATAGGCTGTATCCGGATTAGTTCAGAAGATCCGTACTCGATTTTATCTGCTACGTGTTATAATATCATTCGTCTAATTGGATTTCTCAAGATAATTTAATCTGAAGTAGATTTGGTGGTCAATTTTCAATTCGGTGGATCCCAATATGTCAGATCTTATCGAGAAAAAGTTTTTCTCTATAGAAAAATTTGAAAATGCATTCATCAATAGCTCGCGACCTTCGCTGGCTACCATTGCCTTCTCCGTTCATCTCCGACTACCGCTCACCTTCACTGGCCATCACCGATCACCCTCGACTTTCGATTGTCATCTCCGGCCATAACTTTCGCTTCTTTTTCTTTTCAGAATTTGCGTTTAGGATGATATAATGCTTCTTCTTCCAGCTCGTAATAGTCGTTGGTTGACATTTCTTCTATCCTTCTTCTCCGATTACCGTTTTCCATTACTGGCTATCAACGAAAATTTATGAATCCTTACTACCATCTCTAGCCCTTCTGTATTACTGATTTTCTTCACTTTTATTATACGACGATGCTTTTTTTGTTTACAGCCGAAGTCATTTCCGTCTATTTTTCTTGTTTACTTCCCATTTTATCCCACCGTCGAACCAAATAGCTGATTGCCTAGACACGCTTGCAACCCAATCGTGATTTCAAAATTACACGGACAAAATATCCTCCACAATCTTAGACACGTTCTGATATTCTGCCCCCAGCTACAATCTGACTCTAAAGAAGGAAAGAAAGTAGTGTTGTGACAACCGCGATGAATCGAGGGATGCACAGGTACCATTCCTAAAAAGATTGCGAGATTAAAATCGAACAAAAGTTGTTTTTAATAAGCATGGGTAGGAGGGGCCATGCAGTGTGTGTGACAGAGAAGACCAGAATGCGAGCTATGTGTTGGAAGTGGATTTGGAAAGTTTACATTGGATCTTGTTGAAATTGTGGGAATACATTAACACACCACAATCATGCTCTAAGTTTAATAGATTCAGTGGAAAAGAAGCAGTAATATCTATGCAGAAAATTGTCAATGGCCGAGGAAGCTATCTCGAAGTCTCTAAATTTGTCTGGAGGGGAAAGAGGCAGCGCAAATCATACCGAGCAGTCGATTTGATTGGGGTTGGAAATGGGTGGCACACAATTTGTCCAATTTTATGATGAAAAGAAGGGATAATGTAATGCACATAAGTGAAGTAAGGAAGCCTATGGAACAATCACAAAAGTTTGGAAAATTGTGTCCGAATCTCATTAATCCGGGGAATACAGAAGCTGATACTTATGATCAATTACCATCATGTATGGTTAAGAATTGGAGTAAAGCTTTCATCATCACAAGGGAATGTGTCAATATGTCTTGGGAATTGGTATGTCTGACTCTTGGGAAGGCAGTCCAGACGAATATTGAAATATTTGCATTTCAAGCCAACAAAGCAATATGGTGGCCAAACAACGAAGATGATGCTTCTTTTTATTTGCGATTGAAGAAATGCTTTCTGAAGAAAGAAGTTACTTTGTCATTTGAGAGATGGAGGCATCAAATCAACAATGATGATTTCAGTTGGTGGAAATCACTGTTTGTGGAGTGGGTTAGTTTACCTGCTGTTGGTCGGTCAGGGGGAATTTTGATTATGTGGGATCCAAGGATGATTTCAGTTAAGGATAACTTGATTGGGGAATTTTCGATTTCAGTTCATATTCAAAAGGACGATAACAATGATTGGTGGTTTACGGCGGTCTATAGTCCCTGTAAACCAAGATTGAGAAATAACTTCTGGGATGAACTGGCCGGATTGAGGGTCTTATGTGGAGGTAGATGGTGTTTGGGAGGAGATTTTAATGTTGTCAGATCATTAAGAAAGAAAAAGAATAGTCGATCACGGACTGCGAGCATGCTTTGTTGATACATTGATACAGGAATTGTAGTTGTGCGATCCACCTTTATTGAATGGGAAGTTCACGTGGTCGAATTTAAGGGAAACACCCTTATGTCGCAGATGAGACAGATTCTCGTTCACGACGGGATGGACTGAAATTTATCCATTTTATAGACAAATACTCTTGCCAAGAGTCATCTCTGATCATTTCCCAGTGGTCTTGGATTTGGAAAAAATCGAATGGGGTCCGACTCCTTTGAGATTCGAGAATGTGTGGTTGAGGCACAAAAGCTTTAAAAAATTGGCCCTATCGTGGTAGAACAATGCTGAGATCCAAGGATGGGAGGGATATAGATTTATGATGGAACTCAAGGTAATGAAGGGTGACATTAGAAGATGTAATGAAGAGGTTTATGGGACGGTGGAAATGAAATCAGCAGAGTTAAGAGGTGAAATCAGCAGACTGGATAAATTAGAGAGCGACGGATGGGGATCGAAAGAAGTATCGAATGAAAGAAAAGAAGCCAAATGGTTGTTAGAAGAGTTGATATGTCGAAAGAATCAAATCAATAATAAAAAAAGCAAGGTCAAATGGATTAAAGATGGGGATCACAATACAAAAATTTTTCACTCACTTTTAAATCAACGGAGGAGTAAAGCTACCATTAACAAATTGGAAAGAGATGATGGATCGGTTACGAGTGATGAGGATGAAATTGTCTCCATTATCTTGCAGTTCTTTAAAGAGTTGTATAGTTTGCCAGATGCGAGATGTTGGGGTATTGAAGGAGTGGAGTGGAGTGGTGCCCGTTGATGGGGATTTGAGTCGAAAGTTAGAAAAACAGTTCTCGGAAGAGGAGGTCAAGAAAGCAGTCTTTCAGTGTGATGGTTGTAAGAGTCCGGGGGCCAACGACTTTACTTTGGTATTTTTTTTGGTATTTTTTCAAGAGTGCTGGGATATAGTCAAAGGAGATATAATGAAGGTTTTCGATGAGTTCTTTCAGAGCGGAATCATAAATGGTGTAACCAACGAAACATATATTTGTTTGATACGAAAGAAAAATGAATCGATCAAAGTGAAGGATTTCAGACCGATTAGCCTGACAACAAGTTTGCATAATAAGATAATAGCAAAAGTTTTAACTGCAAGGATTAAAAATGTGATAACAGAGACAATATCCGAATCTCAGAATGCTTTCGTTGAGGGATGGCAAATACTCGATTGTGGTCTTATAGCGAATGAACCACTCGAAGAGGGAAGGAGAAAGAAGAAGAAATGATGGTTATTGAAGGTGTATTTCGAAAAGGCTTATGACAATGTGAATTGAGATTTCTTGGATTTTGTTTCGATGAAAAAAGGGGGTTGGAGGGAGATGGCGAAGATGGATCAAAGGATGTGTGTCGAATGTATCATTTTCTGTTATGAGTAACGGGAGGCCAAGGGGTAAATTTAAGGCGTATAAAGGGCTGAGGCAAGGAGATCCGTTGTCTCTTTTTTTGTTCAATTTGGTAGTGGATGTGTTGGGGAGATTGATTGGTAAAGCCAAGGAAGAGAATTTTATAAGGGGGATTGAGGTTGGTAGAGACATGATAGAGATATCTCACATTCAGTTTGCGGACGATACACTTTTCTTTGTGAGGAATGATGAGCATATCAGGTTTTTGGTGCAAGTTGTGAGATCTTTTTATGAAATGTCTAGATTAAAAATCAATTGGGAGAAAAGTGCTTTGTTGGGAATCCAATGTCAACAAGAAGAAGTTGAACTGTTAGCACAACAAATTGAATGTGGTAAGGAGATGTGGCCTATTAAGTATTTGGGAGTGCCTTTAGGTGGAAATCCGTTACAAGCATCGTTCTGGGACCCATTGTGTCTAAGATGTCGAAAAAATTGGCAAGTTGGAAAAAAGCTTTTTTGTCAAGAAGGGGAATATTAACCTTGATAACATCGGTTTTAAATGCAATCCCGATATATTACATGTCTCTTTTTAGGGTGCCTAAAGGTGTAGCGGAACTGATGGAGAAGAATTCAAGGAACTTTTTATGGGACGGAGCGGATGGAGATGTACATAGTCACTTGGTTGCATGGGAACATGTGTGAAAACCTAAGGAAAAAGGAGGATTGGGTGTAGGAAGTATTATTTTGAGAAACAAAGCTATGTTGGGGAAGCGGTGGTGGAGATTTTATGCGGAAAATGAGACGTTGTGGAAGAAAATCAATTTAAGTAAATATGGGTTACAAGAGAATGGGTGGGATACGGGTTTAGCAAGAAACGACACATTCAGGTGCCCATGGAAGTTTATTTCCCGACTATATCCGATTTTTAAGCAGCTAGTTTCGATTAAGGTGAGAGGAGGTAAGAAGGCTAGATTTTGGGAAGATAGGTGGTGGGGGGATTCTTCTTTTAAAGAATTTTTTTCTGCATTATTTCAGTTATCCGCGGTTCACAATTTGCCTATATCACACTTTGTTCAATCCTGGGATTTTCATTTTAGAAGGGCTGTGAGAGATGAGGAGCTTTTTTAGTTGTCTGAGTTATTAGATGTGTTAGAGAGAACTAGGTTGGTTGAAGGGGTAGATGATTACCGTGATAAAAGAATGCTATCGACAGTTTTTACAATCCAATGAACCATGGCAGGACTAAAATGTTGAAGTCGATAAGCTCTTTATCAAAGAAAAGATTGAGAAAAAGGAATTCTATGCTTTACGTATGTTCCTACTTCAACACAAGTTGCGGATATGTTGACAAAAAGATTGATAAAGCCGACATTTGAAAAACTTATGGATAGATTCTGATTATTCAACCTATATAGTTTATTATGAGTAGGCAGATTATTATACATGATACTCTAGATGTATTTGATGGCGTTGTTTGTAAATAGAATTGCATAAATCCCGAAGTTTAATGGATTTGTTATTTCCTTTCTTCACTTAATTTCTTCTATATATGACTCTACAGATCTTGTATTGTACAACAATATTTTCACTAACGATTACTTCAGTTTCTGGTTTTTTCACCACCTTGACATTTAAAATGATTTCCATAATCAGTTTACTGAGCCTCAAAATCTTGCAAATTAGCTATTGATGTTGTTTTTCATTTTCTCTGGAATGATAGTTTATTTATTTTATCTCATTTCCGGAATCAATTTTATTGAATCTGAAACTACTGTTGGCTAGCTGTGTATGCCGGTGTTCTTATATGTTCTGGAATTTCTTGCTGTTGTTTTTATGCAGTTTATTCTAGATTATGGTGGTGATATTTTCAAGAATAAGAACCATGTAGAGTGGGTGGAAGTGAAATTTCTCATCCTTGTTTCAAGCTTGATTGAGGAACTTCAAGTAATTCTGGAGAATTCTGCTCGCATTAAAGTCTCGAATAGAAATATATGTGATCTTGGCTTTCCCGGGAAGCTGGACAACCCTAACTTTATGAAAGAAATAAAAATCTTTGACAAGTTCATCATTGTATTGTTGTTGGTTCTGGTATGAATCTTTCCTTGGATTTGGTTCCTTTATCACCTTAAAATAACAATTTTGATATTGACTGTGCCAATTATTCACAGGAAGAACTAGTCTCTTTCACCAAATCATCATGTTCCATTTTCTGGTCGCCTGTGGTGACAAAGAGCAAGGCTCTTCCGGGCTCTGTCAGAGGGAGGCTGGGGGGCCAAAGTCAACGTCGGTTGTTAAGTTCTTCATGTACTTCTGTTTTGGAAGCTGTGCGTCCATTTAGATTATCTTTGCAACAACCTCTTTCGCTTTTTCTTATTGTTATCATGTTTCTTCGACATCTATGATCATTTTCTATTTATAAAGTTTAGAGAGAAAATCATAACTCTTACATCATCAACAATGATGATTACAACGGTTTATATATATCATAAACAATATCTAAATAAGGAAGATTAAACCATAGAGAATATTTACTCTAATCTAAATCCCACACAATCTGGGATATACATTGACCAAATAATTACAATTATACACACAATCCTCTTTGATTGGGGGGCGATTTTCCCACATATATCGTACTGTTAATATATATTCCCCCTCATTTAAATGCTCTGGATGCTTCGATCTTGAGGTCTGCTGCTTGTTGAGCTACTCTTATAACTACACGAGTGCATTCACCGCTCTTATTATGCACGTCTCTGAGATATTCCGGTTTTCATTTTTGATTTACTTATGGATTGACAGATAACATCTGTAAAGTCTCTGGCATCTGTCTTGAGGTTGTGTGCACAGTTTAGAACAAATATTTCACTTGATTCTGCTCATACATTGCTCTGGAGCTTTTGCTGGAAGATTATCACATCTGCAGCATGTAAATCAGAGGTACGCTAGATTTTTGTCTATAGTTAGAAGTGATAACCTCTCATGTTAAAAATCTCAGTTCATCTTAAACTTCCTAAAATTGTTGTGCTGTTTGTATTTTTTTGTCACATTTTGAAATCAGGTTGAAGCAGAAATATGCACAGCTGCCTATGAAGCATGTTCCTATGCTTTAAAGAATTTAGTGACAATGTTTTCTCCTTTGTCATTGGATCTTATTTTGAGAAATAGTAACTCATCTCTATCAGAAGTAGATGATGAACCTCTGTTAGATTTATTTATCAGCACTTTTCTCCATAACATCAACAGTGTTATTGACGGGGGAAAATTGGCACGGACACGGCGGACAATTTTGATGAATTGGAAGGTGATTCTTCTTATCTGTGTTTGGTCTATGGCATTTGGTAATACATCTATTAATTGTTGTTTGTGCATGACTCGTAGTCAATGGCAGTGCTATTTTGTGAGGCAACTATACAATAACTGATTAGTCCTCGACAATCTATATTATGTGCATTTGTTGTTTTTATTCTTGGGGTCTGCTATTTCGAAAATGTTAAATACTTAGTAACAGGCTTTCTTGGATTCAAATATTTTTCTTAGGATTTATAAAATTGCTCTTTTGCTGCACTGTGAGACTTTAATATCAATACCCTTTAGCATAATCCTTTCTTTATTCTGTCCTGTAATATCCATATTGTTAGAAATTTAGAATTAAAATATTGTAATTTATTTTCCTAAATAAGTTAACTAATTATTTGGGCTAAACGTTGTGCCATGCCTACGATTAAGGGATAGCACCTGTAATTAAGGTAAAAAAGTCTGTATATAATTAGAGTTCTTGTAGGTTTATGACATATACGATTTACAAGAAAGTAGAAGATTACTTACTCTTCCTTTTTCATGGCTCCCTTCATTGGCCAAAATTTCATCACTTTTACTTTGTCTTCACTCGTATTAGTGGTTCAATGTATTGTCTGACTGGGAAATAAGTTTCTTCCCTTGTTATTTTTATCTTATAATTTGCTTCTGATATCTGCTTAGCCTCCTGTGTGTTTTTCTTTAAAAGTTAGCTTCAATTTCGCTACTCATGCAGTACCCCTTTTACTAGCAACATTTGCACAGACAAGGCATGGTATTTGATCCGCATTTATATTACCTTTTCTGCCTTTCTCGCATGTTGGCAACATTTGCACAGACAAGGCATGGTATCTGATACACGTTTATTTGAAATACAGAAATTTTAAATTCCT
Source organism: Primulina huaijiensis (assembly GCF_012295235.1). Classification (NCBI taxonomy): domain Eukaryota; kingdom Viridiplantae; phylum Streptophyta; class Magnoliopsida; order Lamiales; family Gesneriaceae; genus Primulina; species Primulina huaijiensis. The sequence continues at coordinate 13,196,912 of NC_133314.1, read as the reverse complement.
AACAAAAACATTTCATGATCAAGATCATATCTCAAAAGTAACTAACCACGATCACGCTCCACCACTGTAGAGCAGAATTTTTTTGTTCGACTTTCCATGTTGTTTGTTTGACTTATTAGATGTTTTTTGAGAGTTAGTATTTTCTTATTAGCATTGAAGCACACATTTAAGTTATCTGCACTAAGAAACAGGTCAACAAGATTTTGGGACTTTTCTGGTATTTATATTTATGAATGTGTCAGAAGCCTAGGTTGCATTTGTTGGTGTGTTCGGGATTCTTAAAAGTTTGTAAGTAGGCAAGGGCTGATGCCAAAGTGGAACTTTTATTCCAGGACTGCAATTAAATAGGAAAAAAATGCTTTAGTTTGCATTAGTTATGCAGACGTCATAAATCCATGAAATAGATCAGTGTTTGAACATTTTAACATTTGAGCATGACGTGCTAGGACAAAAGATATGTTTTTTTTTGCTTATGAATGCCGTTGAGGCGTGTGCATTTTAGCGTCGACATTTCTTCTGGTGTTTCATGTGGTCTTGGCCCTAAGGTGATAAATCAAGTGTCTTTTCATTTATGTTTGTTATGCTTGTAATTTTTGAATATTATATGTACTATCTCTTTATTTTGCTCTCATGTTTCACCTTCTTCTATAGACCTATTAGTTATTGAGAATCTATGCTATGCTTTTGAGATCTGGGTACTAAGTAATGGTTTGTACACAGTGGAGCTGTCTAGAATCTCTGTTGTCGCTGCCCAAGTTTGCACTTCGTAATGGAGTTTGTATGAGGAGGTGCAAAATTTACTTCTCAGACTCGATGGTCAGACAGATTTTTGATGATCTTGTTGGAAGGTAAGCTATCAAGTTGTTATACATGGTTCTGAAAACATGGTTGTTGATTTTGCTTGTAAAAATAGTCCCTCTGCAGATTAGTTATTTTGCTAACAACTTTTTTCAAGGAACAACTTGGACGTGGTTTGCAAATGACAGGCGAGGATATCCAACTTGTTTTTGAATGTTGAGGGGTCATCTATAAAATTTTTAAAAGGTTTGAGGTCGTAGAAAAATTTGGCATAAGAGAGTATTGCCTGATTTCCAAAATTTCTTATTATACTTTAACATGAGTATTTCTTTTGTTCCAATGCAAGGTTCTAGTAAGAATTATTTTCTTTTATTGGTGCATATTATCCTACTTATTAAAGTTAAGTTTACATTCCATTATTTGGAATTTGAAAAAAAACCATATGTGCTAATGGCTTTTTTTGGGCAAACAATATTTGTTTATGTGCTACATGCGTAGAATCTTTGGACCTCTGCTAATTAGTTACGAATGAGTTTGCAGCCTTGAAAATGCTGGAGAATTTTCTGTTTTACCCATGCTGAGATCAGTCAAACTATGCATGGAATTCTTAACTTTGAGAAGAACAAATCCCATGACCACCTCTTGCGACAGCATCACTATCAAGGTCTGCTTTCTTGTTTTATCATTTGTCCTATTAAGGATCTCCTAGAGCAGAAATTGTTCGTCTTCTAGTCAACATGTTCATAAGAAATGCCTTCCCTGATTGAGATGGTTTCCAGTGCAAATTTGGTCAAGAGTTGGTTTGAAATATAAGCAGCAAGTGAAAGTGTATTGCAAGGTTTTAGGTCATTAATATTTATTTATACAATACTGTTTGTATACCGAACATAGAGAATTGAGGGTAAGAATTCTTGGTTTTGATGTAAAAAGGGATACATTAAGTGCATTTATTCATGATACTTGGCATAACAAGGAAAGAAAAAGTTCATGTTAATTTGAAATTAATATGAGGATATTGTAATTTGAAATTAATATGAGGATATTATTGACCATCTATAATACCGTAAATTCTTTTATTAAAAAAGTTAACAAATCTATGATTACCCGATGAGAATTCCCATATTCTGTACATATGTTTTTATACAAGGTGTAAATTTCATTTTTGTGATTAACATGTGGGAAAATTTGGTCCCTAAATAAAGAAAACTGTGTATTTATTATGGCTGTAATTAGCTGGGAGAATTTGCGAGGGATCCATATTCTTATTACTTAGGGTAACACAGTGTCTTTAAGTATATCAGTCATAATTATATGCGGCACGAGATGTACTAAGGTGTGGAACCATTGGTGCATGGTGCAAGACGAGGTGTGCTTTATCGTAGCAAAGCGTGCCAAGCATTATTTTTTAAATGTGCATATACAAATGAATTTAATATATAGTAAAAAAAAATTAATTTCACAAATTATGAATTAATTATGTGAATCAAAAGTTCATCAATAAATACTTGGCATAATTAAGTGAAAAAACGTCATTCAATTTTCCTCAACTATATTATCACCATTTCTAAAAGTTTCAGATTTGTATCCCTCTATATCTTTATTGGTTTCATCAATACTGATATCTATCTTTTCATCGATAAGATGACCCAAAGCAAATTTAGATGAAGAGTGTGTTTTCTTGGTTGTCTTTGCTATAGTTTCCCTTATTTCTTAAAAACACAAATCTTGAGATTTAAAACCACAAGCATATTTACCCACCCAGAAGCTCGGAAGTCATCATCCAACATAAGATCATTTTCTTTGTTCAATCCCACATCAATCATTGGTTTGTATTGTCTATTTCATCCAAAGAAATAGAAGAACGATGTGATTCAAATCATACTGAAATGTCAAAACCAAATTATTTAATCATTTTGTTCAAACTGATTTCTTCTTTACAGATGAAGCTGTACCAATTGACAGAAGTCAATACTAATTTGATTTTATGATAATAAATTTATTTAATATTTCAATGTTAGGCCCCAAAGAGAACACATAAAGTTGAACATCCAAGACTCCAAGTGACATCAACATCTCTAACACTTCAACATCTTCAGAAATCTTTTGAATACTTTTTGCTAGACTAATTCTCTTTGCACCAAAGAAACTTGAGGACGAGTTTTCTTGATAGTTCTATAAGAACAATGGAATTAGAAACCTAATTACATTATAGATAGAAACCTAAATTGCATTAGCATTAGTATGACTTGTTTCCAAATGATAAATCAACCCACCTAAGCGGTAGGATGCTTTACACAGCACCATGGGTTGGGAGGGCCAAATCTTGAGAACTATAAACTAGGGATGACAACGGCTTGGGTTTGGCCAAACCTGCCCCGTCTATTTCGATTCCCCCCACACCTATAACCCAGCGGGTCTAATCCAAGTTAGACCAACCCATGAACCTGTTAAGTAGACTTATTTTCAATTCTAAGACTTCTATACAACAGAAAGTCCAAAAAATTATTACAAATTCTATGATGAGACGGAAAAAAATAAAAAGAAGAAGTGAATACAATAAAAGATCCATACTTCATTCTCGTAAGTATGTTTTCTCAAAAAATTCCTTATCATCCAAATGCTGTGCTTAAAACATAATTTTTCCTTAAATCCATCAGGATTCAACATAAAACGAACAATAGCACACGCGCTGTGTGCGATAGATGTAGATCTATATTATTATCCAACTTCATGTGACCTCATTTTAGATCTTGTCTAAAACTCATAAAGAAGGCATTAAAACCTTCGGAATGTTGGTAGTTAGTTCCTTTGTTGAAGAATGGAGATAACATCAAAAGAAAATGATGTTGGGGCAGTTCTCTTTTCCAGCAACCTTGAAGCACATACTACCAGTGGTGTCTGCTTGGCTGCTTTATGAAATCAGGATCATATAATCAGAAAATTATCAAGCTTAGAGTTTTTTCTACCAATTTCAGTTTATCTTTTTTCCCTGTACAGTATGGTTATTCTGTTAGGATATTCATTAGGGATAAATTTTTTCCTCTTAGATGATGTGGTTTTTGGTTCGATCGTCATGGATATTGCATGTCAGCTGCAACAAAAGGAGAGTAGCTTCTATTGCTTCCCTGTTATCTTCTGTCCTACATTATTCAGTGTTCGCTGATGAGAGAATGCATGAATTTGACTGTTCCCCTGGGCCATTAAAGTGGGTATGTGGTATCCTTTCTATTCATCTTGTACCTGAATAGCTTCTTGGACATGTTAATGTGAAACAGCGAAAAGTTTTCTGCAGTTTGTCGAGAAAATTCTTGAGGAAGGCGCAAAAAGTCCTCGAACCATTCGGCTTGCTGTGTTACAATTAGCTGGGCTTTGGTTGGCATATCCTCATACCTTAAAATACTATATGAAAGAGCTGAAATTGCTAACCTTATATGGTTCTGGTACGCTTCTTGTTCGCTCAGTATTTTTGTTAGTGCTCTGACTGCAACATCATTTGTTGCTGCTTAACTGTTTCATTTAGTTTTGTGCAGCATGAGCAACATATTTATAAAATAGCTTGAGCTTCCACCTGTGTCATATGTTTTTTTTTCTAACGTCTGTTTGATTTCTTTTATATCAGTGGCTTTTGATGAGGACTTCGAAGCTGAATTGTCCCAAAATTATGATGCAAGAATTGAAGTATCAGTTCTGTCAAGAAGCCTAGACCCTGATTTAACTGAAGTATGTCACAAAATCACACACAATTAAGAACTGAGTGTATTAATGATGGTTTTGTAGTGTATACCATGTTTTAAGCAGTGCAATACATTGATACCTCTAGCACATCCTTTGCAAGTTTCATCTTGTGGGATTTAGCACATCCGTTGTAAAGTTCCCATCTTGTGGTAGATTTCATTTGTTTTTTTGCGATAATTTGTTTATTTTAATAATTTTCAGTTGACTGATTAACATCTCTCCAATAGAACAACACTGATTATTAACTTCATAGCTCATGTTTCAATCTGATCATGAAATAGACGGCAATATGTCTTTCTGTATCCTATGAAATTCTGTTTTCTAATTTTTTTTTATTGGTTGCTTGGATATCTCTAGTGAAATTTGTGATGCTTCTCTAACCAGGGATTCATTAACACGGAGCTTTATGCACGTGTATCTGTTGCTGTTTTGTTTTCAAAACTGGCGGACATGGCTGATTTGGTCAAAACGACGGAAGAAATTGAAAACAGCCTTGCTGCAATGGCATCTGGAAAATCTTTTTTGCTAGAACTTCTTAATTTTGCGGTATTAATTTCTGTTTTTAAAATTCTTATTCTTCTTGCCTCTTCCTCTCTTACCCTTACTGCATGCCTTCTCTTCCATCCCATCTCTTTGCTAAAAAATGAAAGAAAATTACAGCTGGACAGAAGAAAACATGCATAGTCATTTGAACCGTTTGGTTGTTATTTGTGTGGTGATATGTTGTGGACTTGGCCTTTCCATTAAAAGGCTCTTGAAAACATCCTCCAATCCTAGTTATTGTTACGATGCTTATCTTTTTATCGAAAACTGAAGTTAATGCTATGCTCCCATCTTAGTTTTGTGTATGAATCCAATATTCAGATGTATTAATGATGTCTGCCAAGTTTGCTAACTTGATTCGAAATTTGTTTGGTTTACCATTTTTTCCAAGTTATGGAAAGTCCTATTTTAAGAATTTACATTTCCCTCCTTGATTAGAGTTTAAGAACAACCTTGGCACTATAATATATCTAGGTTTACTTAAGTTGCTTCACTTCATCTTTCCTCTTCCTCTTTTTTGCTTGATTTTTTTGTGCTAGTGCATCAATTTATTGTAACCCTGAAACAAATTATACATTTTTTGACAGGAAAGTGATAAAGATATCTCTAAGGAGTTGTATAAGAAGTATAGTGCGGTGAGTTCCTTTTTCTACCAGCAGTTGCACCCACTTAAGACCTTGCTCCTAGTGGACTCCAAAAAACATAGCGCTCAGCAAGGTTTATGAATTATCAAGTGATTGTTAATCTCTTATTTCCGGCTGAATTTCTTCTGTTTTTTGACCGAAACTTATAACCTGTCCCTTGAATTCTATAAAAATGATGTGAAATATGAACATCTGGGCCATAACCATCTGTAATATAGACATGCCACGGAAACTGTTATGATGCCCATTATCTTGTGAACAATTACATGATTAGAGGGTTGCGTTAAATGCTTAGACGCTTCTTCACCCTCTGAAACTAATTGCTTCATGCTGATGGACACCGTTGTCAATTTGGTTTCTGATCATTGTTTCATTGGCTATGCTTTTCTTCTTTTGCAGATTCATAGGCGGAAAGTTCGTGTATGGCAGATGATTTGTGTTTTGTCACGATTTGTTGATCTGGATATGGTCGAGCAAGTTTCATCTAAGTTGCATACAACAATTAACGTTAGCATTTTTATTCTCTCCACAACCTTTATGTAGCTGACCTGTTGAGTGGTGAACACTTTGGATTTTCTTATTTCCTTTGATGCATGAGGGCAGTGGCGCATGTGTGGTTTAAGAGATTCCAGCGGTTAAGAGTAATAAATAACAAAAAATTCAAAATTTCTTTAGATACCACAGTCGGCACAAATATTGGAGAAATCTTGTCAAAATCCTATAACGACTACCCCGGATAACTTATAAATAGTGGCCAATGCCACCTATGAGTTACCAGATATCACTTATTTTTCTTGGAAAGCTCATCGATTCTGATGGTTGTCACTTGTGGCAAATCACTCTTAAAATTTCCATGGACATGATTGTTGCACTTACAAAAACTGCGCCATTAAAAAATGCCTTCTCAAGCATATGTGATAATTCTTGATCTTTGAATAAGAACCTAATCTTTTGACTGATTTTGAAAATTTTTTGTGCCATAGAAGTAGGGGATTCCATCTTGTCGGATGGAATAACTTTAATTTTAAAAAACAAAAAATTGATTATTCACATTTTGTCTTGCTTTTAATGGTTATATTTTTAAATTTCGGTGTTCAGTTTTCTTTTTTCTATATTTGCTATATTGTGAAAGTTTGAATCTTATGATTAATTAGTATCAAATTACTTTTGGCAGGGTATGTTTAATAAATTAAATTCCAACTCTCGCATCTTTATCAACCGAGAAATTGTGGCTACAAAAGAAAATAAATGGTTTTATTTGGTTTTTTTTGTTAATCGTATTGGAGGTCTATGCCCACATTTGTGAGCTGCTGTGACATCTCAAATGAAACAGTTCTGTTCTTTCTGGAACTGCTGTTTTGTGCTTTCTTGAAATGAATAAAAGTTATGTATCAATCCACCAAGCAAGTTGAAATTGAACTAGTGTTCTTACTTCAGTTCTTGATTACGTACTACTGATGTTTATTTTAAGCTGGTACTTATGCTTAAGCCCCACAATAATTTATATTTTTTTCTTTTTTAACATTTTCTTATTCTCGACCTAATGGTTTCCATTCTCATGTCTTTGCAGAGAAACAATTTACCCTCAGTTCGACAGTACATGGAAACTTTTGCTATCCATGTGTACTTGAAGTTCCCTTTACTAGTAAGAAGTTCCTTTATTCTTTGTCCCTATAACTTCTATTTTTTTTTATCGAAAACTATGATTTTATTATAATAATACCTAGTTTTACAAGGAAAGCGGATGAGCAATCCGCAAGACACCTCACAACTACGAAGTACCAAAAGCTCCTAAATCTTAACCTGGTAAACAATCCCGGGTCCATAAGAAACAAGTCCTGTGACTGTCTTGGAAAAGTCCATTCAAAACCCAATTCTTGTAGAACTTTGATCCAAATACCACGTCTAAAGGAACATTGCAATAATAAATGGTCTTGATTCTCCTATTGTTTCCGACATAAACTACACCATTGTGGGCATAAGGCGTAGCTGAGCCAACATTTTGCAAGGCATCACAAGTTGGCAGTTTCCCCAAAGCCACGATCCACTAGAAAACTTGAACCTTATGCAGGATGAATACTTTCCATATGTTAGAGTAGTACATGAATACATGGAAGTCAGAAAGAAAGAGGCGTAGAAAGAACTAACAGAAAAAATACCGGAAGACACCCCCAACTATACCCGAACATCCTTTGTGCCCAAACTCAACCTAACTCTTAAACTCAACCTATCTGTTTCTAAGACCCCTAATAGAGTGCTGAACTCACCCAATTCGATGTCATTTAACGCTCTTCTGAAACGCACATCCCATTGAAAGTTGAATTACCCTAAAGATCGGCGACGGAGAAGAAGTGGCTGATCGATTTGTTAATAGAAGAGGAAATATGAAAAAGAGATAGAAAACACTCTTTGAACGACAAAGCCCCCTCCAAAACATCCTCCCGAAAACGAATGAGATTCCCCCTTTTGAGCTCCGCCCTAATCAACTGATGACAAGCCTTGTAAGAACGAGAGATAAATTTCCAAGGACTTCTAAAGGTCGAGTTCCTAGCCAGCCCCACATCCCACCCGTTATCTTGAAGACCATAAATGCTTACGGTAACTTTTTTCCACAAAGAATCCATTTCCGCTGAGCATCTCCACCACCATTTCCCTAGAAGCGTCTTATTCCTCAAACGAATATTCCCCAAGCCCAGAACTCCCCTGTCTATAGGTTTACAAACTTGTTCCCAAGCAACGACATGGCAATGTGCCTCCCCATCGGCTCCGTCCCACAGAAAATCCCTAATCAATTTTTACTTTTGTTTTGCCACCCGGATTGGCACTTTAAAGAGAGACATAAAATATGTTGGCATCGCGCTTAACACCGACTTTATCAGTGTAAGAGGACCGCCTCTTGAGAGAAACGCCTTTTTCCAACTAGCAAGTTTTTTGGACATTTTTGAAACCATAGGTTCCCAAAACTCAAGATTCCTCGGGTTGCCTCCCAACGGTGCCCCGAGATACTTAATCGGCCACTTCTTTTTTTTTACACCTAACCGCCAACGCCAAACCATCGACCTCTCCATCCGAAAAATTTAATCCCAACACAACGCTTTTTCCATATTGATTTTCTAGGCCGATTTGATGCCGAAAAAATTTATTATTTCCACCAAAGCCATCATATGCCTCTCGGAATGGACGAAAAACAAGGTGTCGTCCGCGAATTGGATGTGTGTGTGAAATTTCTATTTTATCTTTCTCTACTTCCAGTCCTCTCACTACGTTCTCTGTCTTAGCCTTGTCTACCAACCGCCCCAAACTATCAATCACTAGATTAAACAGGAAAAGGGATAATGGGTCCCCTTGTTTGAGGCCTCTCTCCACTTTAAATTTCCCTCGTGGCCTTCCATTTATAAAGAGCGAAAATGAGACATGGATGCGCACCCCTTAAGCCACTTCTTCCATCTAACCCCAAATCCTTTCTTATGTAGCACGAAAGCAAGAAATCTCCAGTCGACATTGTCATACGCTTTTTCCTAGTCAACTTTAAGCACCCATCTTTTTTCTTTTTCCGTCTATACTCCTCTACTCTTTCATTTGCGATAAGACAACAATCTACGATCTGTCTTCCTTTAATAAATGCACAATGGTTTTCCACTATTGTCTTGCTCAAAACTTTCTTCAACCTGTTTGTCAAGACTTTTGCCAAAATCTTGTACAAGCTTGTTATCAGACTAATTGGTCTAAAGTCTTTAACCTTGATTGCTTCTTTTTTCTTTGGGATAAGGCAAATGTAAGTTTCGTTTGTGATACCATTAACAATACCCCCGTCAAAAAATTCAGCAAACACGTTCATTAAGTCTGATTTGACTGTATCCCAACTCTTTTGATAGAAAGCCAATGTAAAACCATCCGGCCCTGGAGCTTTGAATCCATCGCTTTCGAACACCGCTTTTTCAATCTCTTCCTCTGAAAACAGCGTCTCCAACTCCTCAGCTTTAAGCTTATCTGATGGACTCCACTCCAAACTGTCAAAAACCCCCCCTTTTCTATTTGATTTCCTATAAAGATTCCTGTAGAAACTGATAATGTTCTCTTCAATATTTTTCTCCTCTGTAATCACAGTCATGTCCTCCAACTCGACCTTGTCTATCATTGATCTATTCGTTCGATTATTCAGTAAAGCATGGAAAAATTTGGAATTTTTGTTCCCATCCCTCAACCATCTCACTTTTGATTTTTGGCTTCCCATATGGAACCTTCTAATCGACAGAACTTCCAGCTCACACCTTGCCGCCCTTCTCTCCCCATTAAGAATATCCGACCAAGTTCCCCCAGCCTCTAACTCATCCAACTTTTTGATTTTGTTAAGCAACTCCGTGTATCTGACATTCACATCTCCAAAGACCTCTCTATTCCATTTGGACACCTCCACTTTGATTCCTTTGAGTTTCTTCATAAATTTATGTTCTCCCCACCCCTGACTAATTCCATTATTCCACCATGCCAAAACTGATTTTTAAACTTATGGTGAGACAACCAAGCATTGTCAAATCCGAACGGAGTAGGACCCCATCTCAACTTAGTGGTGTCAAACATCACCGGGTAATGATCCGATGTAATTCTAAGAAACGCCGTCTGTCTCAACGTGGAGAAAATGTCCGTCCAGCCCCCGGAAATAAAGAATCTGTCTAAGCGGCAGCAAATAGGATTGGCCCTAAAATTTGACCACGTGTACTGTGCATTCCGTAAAGGTGGGTCATGTAGACCCAATTTCTCAATCAGATTATCAAAACTTGACATGCTCGTGGTATTTGAATCACTATTCATCTTTTCGTCCGTGTTTCTAACCACATTAAAGTCTCCTCCCAAGCACCACTTGTCACCACTGATAGAGTTCAGGCCGGCTAATTCATCCCAAAAGAATTCTCTATCTCTTGGCTCGCATGGTCCGTAAATGGCTGAGAACCACCATTTGATCTCGTCATTCCACCGAATCTTAATCGACACCGAAAAATCTCCAATCAGATTATCGCTGACCACGACCACTCTAGGATCCCACATCACTAAAAAAACGTTTTTATTTTATTATAATTTTAATTACATTAAGTAAATCAATCGATTAAAGAATGCATAAACATACAAAATTTGAGAATAAATGTATAAATCTTAAAGAATATTTTTGTTTCTTTAGGATTTATTTTTGAAATATTATTTTATCAAATATTTATGATTCAAAAATTAACTTTTGTCAAAAATAATATACGTTAGCTTAAAATTAAAAAAAATTAAAGTTAACTTAAATATTATCGAGAAAGCTCACGCTTAATTGTGTTTTTTCATGCTTTATGGTTGATTGGTTTTTCCACGCTTTTGCCCGATTTCAAGCTTTTTCTTTACTCTTAATTGCGTTTAATCTGCGCTTTTCCAGACTTTTTAGAACATTTATTATAAGCCTTTTTTTTTCGAATTCACCTATGATAAGAGGATTGCTTAAAACTTGTCGTTCAGTACAATGATTGCTGAAAGGTATCATTTCAAAGTTGGCTATTTAGTTGGTGAAAAAATGTGTTTTATTTGGTTTTCCACGAACTGATGTAATGGATATTTGACATTGAGACCTGAATGAATCACCAGAATGTTTATATCCTTTTCAAAGACATGGTTCATTTGTTTTAAGCAAGGTTTTGGATGCAAATACTAACTCATATTAAAAAAAATCATTAACATAAATCTTTAAATCATTAATCTAATAAGCTAGTGCGGAAATATAAAGGCCCTCGGGTGTCTACTGCTGCACTCGATCCCCTCAATCGTCACCGCCCCCCATAAATCATCAAATCCTGCATCATACAAATCTAGTGAGTCTAAAGACTCAACACGTTCTAAACATGGATAACAAATAATACATATACAATCACATTCATTATAATCGTACTTTTATTTAAAATAGGTTTTGAACATAAATAAACCATATAAAATCATTTTAGCATAATTAAATCTTAAATCGTAAAATCATTTTAAAATAACTTTAAGCATAAATAAATCCTTTAAAAATCATTTAAAATAAGCTTTAAGCATAATTAAATCATTTTAAAAATAGCTTTAATCCTCATCGTAAATCATATATCATAAAATCATTTTTATCATAAGCTTTCAATCATATATCATTTTGGGTGAAGTTTGATCTTTGAAAGTGACTAGCTTTTACCCTTTGGTCGACTGCAGTCTTATTTCCACATGGTCCATGGGGGTGGGCACTAGGCTCCACCATGGAAATACGATCGTCGGGGTCCCTCTGGGGCCTTTTCCCATAGACGGGGTCTCTGTCCCTCTGGGTCCTTGACCCGAATATGGGTTCTCTCTGTGGCCTTGGCCCTCACGTCATCTCCACAAAATCATATATCATATATCATATATCATATCATTTGTCACAGACAATTCACATCCCTCAAAATATTTTTCTTTTTCTTTTAAAAATCATAAAATAAGATAGCTTTCCAAAAATAGCATTTTAAACAGTAAAAATTGCACAGCTGTACCATAAATCGTAAAAAAACATATTATCATTAAAATCATAATTTTAAATCATATAATATCATTTAACATGCGTTATGATCCTTCGGGACGCTGCCAAGCGTTTTCGTATTTTCATAAGTGTAAAAAGACGGTTTTGCCCTTGGACGTAAAAATTCTCGAATTTATCTTTTTCTCAGTTTTAATGACATGGGCTTATTCTAATTAATTATTTAAGCTTAAATATAATTTTTCATAATTTTATAAAGATTAAAACTAGGATTTTAAATTAATTATTTAATTAACGTTTAGTGCCCCGATAAAATCCCGGATAAATCCAAAACTCGTCATTTTGATCCCAAATTTTAAACATAGCATTTTTATTATTTATTCTACCCTTCCAAGTCATAAGCCACACCCGTGGACCCATGGATTCAATTTTTGCCTTTTAATTTTCGTTTTTGACACGATATCGAACCACCCGAGCCATCTCTCAATTTACTCGAGCCACGCTCGAGCCACCTTGAGCCAAAGTCGAGCCAACCCACCTAGGCACCCTACTGACCAAGCCCAGCCCAAAGAACCAGCCCCTAAGCCGCTCAAACTCGCCTGAAACTGGACCCCAAACCTGCGTGTGTGGTGCGTGTGAGTCTTTGCAAAATCTAGGACTCCTAACCTAACTAGGACTTTCCCAGCCGAGCCACCACCGAACCCAGCACACCCTAACCCTTCCTGGACTACGCCCAGAGTCTACCCAGACCTAGCCCAGCCCCTGACCGCGCCACAAGCCACCTGAAACCAGACAGCAGCCTGCGCACGCTTGCTTCCACAATCACATGCTTCGCTTGAGCCAGCCACCTGCCCATCCGCTCCAGCCCCTGGCCCGACCTCTGCCCATCTCCCTTGGACCCTGATGGACCTACCCAGCTCGCCCTTAGCCCCGCTGCAGCCCTCTCCCGAAGCCCAGCTGTGCGCAGCGCATGGGGGAGAGTCCCACTTCACGTGGACTCTTCTCCAGCCCCTAGCTCGAACCCTAGCTGCCCTAGGACCCGACCCAGACCTAGACCACGACCCTTAGGACCCAACCCCCAGCCCTGGTCAAGCCCCAAGCCCATGTTGGACGACCGGACGAGGGTGCGACGTTGGACGACCGGACGACGAAGAACACAAGCTTTCTTCCATCCTCTTTATTTTCTCGAAAATTGTGTGTGCTTTGAGGTGAGAAAACGGCTGGTGGGAAGGAATTGTGGTTAAAGAAAACTCTAAAACACTATTTGTGTATTTTAATTAACATGTAATTGGGCTTTATGTTTGGGCTTGTTTGCTTAGGGGTTATTGGACCTACTTAATTAATTAAATTGGGCCCAATAACACTTATTTAACTAAAACATAAAAGTTTATAAAATAAGTTTCCTTAAAATAATATTTTTGATCTTTTAAAACTCTTTGTTTGCCCAAAACCGGCTTTCCGAGAAAAATCGAGCTCGACTCGTAAAATAATTCGAACTCCAACATTTTTAGAAAAATTAAATCATTTTTAATCATATTACGAAGCCTTGCCATTATTCAAATAAAAATACATATTCTTGTTTTGGTCGTCCCCGGTTTCCTTTCCCAAACCTATTATCGAATATTCGGTAAAATCCATAATTTAATGAAAACATGTCACATAATCATTTAATCATGGAATCATACATTTAAAAACAAATAAATAAAACGATTAAGCAATTAAAACAATTTTGCATGCATGTGGTTTACTTAGGTTGGTTTTTCGGACGTTACAATTATTACTGAAAAAATTTGTTATTCTTTTGTTAAATTTGTGTGGCAAATAAAATTTACCAATTTAGATGGAGATTTCTTACATTTTGCTATTAGTTGCAGAGAATATTGAAAGAGAAGAAACAAGATGTTAGTGGAAGACTGAATGGATCATAAATTGATCCTTATAAAGTAAAATTGAAGAGTCGTGGATGAAAATAAGATGTGAAATATATGGTTTTGCAATGATTAATACCTAACATCTGGAAAAAGAATTTATACTTTTCGTGGCACTCAAACTGTAAGGTTTTGCATTGAAATATGTCGCTAGCTCAAAGGCTTGCATGCTCAATCAATGTGTTTACTTCCCTAACGGCCTAACCACAGGATCAATTGAGTGTATGGGTATGTGTGTGTGAACAATTGAATATTTTGACTGTTATATAAATAGTCTGATATTGTGATTTTTTTTTGGTATCCGTTATTTGGACATCGCAGTTTGTTTTTCACGTATATTTTGACTCATTTTCTTTGTTCGAGTTCTATGCAATTCTGAGGCTCTCCTTTGTTCTCCTAATAGGTTGGGCAACTTTTGGTTTCTCAGCTTAGGAATTATGATTTGCGGCCTCAGGTGAGGAAAAATATGCATTTAAAATATTTATTTTTTTTGATTGTTTAGTGAGTTCTTTTTATTTTTTTACTTTTGTTTAGCCAATTCTCCAGATCCAGGCCATTATGACACAAATGTACTAGTTGTTCAAGTAGTGCAATGATTTTTAATGTCATCCTAAGGTTGTCAATTTATGTCTTAACCCAAAATCTTCTGTGTTAGGATGAGTTCGAAAAATAATTGACAAACTTCCCCCAATTGACAATCACATGACACTGTTCCAGCATGGATGCCTAAGCTATAACCTTGAAAAACAATTTCTTGATCTAGGCTTTTTGAAAATATGAAAGCAGTTTTCGGGTTTGAAATTCTTTTTGGAGTCCAGACTGAGTTTGAATATAATAATATTATACTAAGTAAAAATCATGATTCAAATATTTCATAATCTAGTTCATTTGGTCTGTGTTCCAGATACCTGGATACACTAGTGAAAATTATCTTTTTTATTTTTGAATGAAAGGTTGAAGCCCAAAAACCAAAATTTCTGGTTTTGGATTTTGATTAGATAGCTTCTGTGAACGAACAATGTAAACTTCCTCAATTTTGGCTTGCTTAGACTTTAGTTTCTAATGCAGTGGCATTAGTAGTTTATTTATCGCATAGGTTGAGACTGAAATTTCATGCTTTAAAATAATTTTTTTACAATGATTGTCTTTTGGATCTTTAATTTATTTAACTGTAAGGAGTATCAATTTTTCATTTTTTTTAGCTTTCTGTGAAAACATTTCTATTTTTCTTTAGATACGAAACTATGATTTATTAAAATATGAAGATGGATTACAAAGGATAGTAATCCTAAGAACTAGATTACAAAGGATAGCTTTGGTTCTTGCGAAGAAGCTCCGTACCAAAATTTGTATGATTCTCTAGTTCTTCAAAGTCATGGTTTAATCTAACCATCAATTTTACAATTACTTGAGCTCGATATTCTTGAAGAAATCATTCCAATCACACTAAGCGGGCCACCCTCTTGCAGAATATTACAATGAATTGAACTTGATACTCTTCAAACTTGATTGTTATCAGCCTAACGAGATGGAGTGTCCGATTGCTATTGAGAAATTGAGGAGATGTACTGATGAAAATTTGGTCTTTATATTCCTTACCTGTCTTGATCACAATCTGAATCAGGTTAATGGTTGGGTTTTAGCTGCCTCTCCCTTACTAAATCTGGACGAGCATATTCATAGGTCCGTCAAGAAGCACAAAGGCATGTTATCATAGGATTAGATGCTCGTTCCGAGGCTACTGAAATGGCTATCCACAAAAATCATACACGGCGAGAACTCCTTTCTCATTTAACTAGTTTCTTATTTCGCCTTTGCACTCACTGCAATAGCCCCAAACACACGATCGGTGTTTGCTAAAATAAACATGCTATCCAAACTGTACAAGCTAAACGAAAAAGCAAGAAATATATACCCCATCTACCACTCCCTCTTCATAGAAATTTTTTCGCTTCTCTCTTCAAAAAGGTAATCTGGCTCGGCCTTTCTTTCTGTTACCCCTAACACCCTTGTGGCTAGAAATCCCTCTATACTCCACAATCTAATGCCTTCAACTGTTATCTTTGTTTTGGTTGACAGCAAGCCTCATATTCCTATCTCTGGGGTTAGAAAGGACCCATCTCTTCCCGCACTATCCATGTCCCTTGCATTATGTGCACCTTGTTTCTCTAACAGTCTCCTGACTCTCCTTTATATTAGCAAGATTACTCAACACCATAACTGTTCTATAAATGAATCTTGAAGTGCACGAGCTTTTGTGCTTTACTTTGCGTGTTCCAAAATGTTTCTGGGCTGATGCTGTCTGCTATTTTTTATCAAACACGAACCTGTTTGTATCATTCACTATTGAATTCTGTAGATTATTGTAAAATATTATTGTTTTGCTGTAGCCGTTAATTGGCCAATTATAGGCTGCCGATTTGACCTATATATATTTTGGATTATTATTGTATTCAGGAGATGTGATATGTTGTCTTTCCTTATTTCATAGATGTATAATATGTTTTTGATTGAGAAGAAGAAAATTAATGTTTACGTATTTCCTCATTCCTTTTATATGTTATCCACGTTTTCACTTCATGCCTTCTACCTTGACTCTTTGTCACAATATTTCGGTCGTATTCATGTTCATTCACACCGAAGGGACAAGATTAACGTTGTGATCTTAAATGTATGTGTCTTTCTTGGTTATTCCAACTCTCCGGAAAGCTATAGATGCTATAATTCTCCTGCAAGGAATGTTAGCATCTGTGGATGTTCATTTCTATGAACTTGAGTCTTTTTTGTCTGGTGATGTATCTTTAGTTGCTCTTCAAGGGAAGATTGATCGTAAAGAAGAAGAAAAACTATGTCTCGAAGTAAGAGATTTTTTATTTCAAGAGGTTAGGGAGAATCTTCTGCTAGTCTTGAACCTACAACACTTGAGTTTGCCCTTTCGGAAAGAAAGGAGAGATCAGATAAGTTGTTGTTCAAGCACATGCATACAAGGAAGAACAAGAAGCTGGAGTTGAAAACTGCATCTGGTGGAGGATTGGAGTTGGTAATTATATCTCCTTCGGTGTGATATTTGGTTCCATGATTTGCCTTTGGCTTTTTGTTTCACCATCCTAGGCGGGGAAAATGCCATTGTTTTCGATGGTCTTGAGGCATTTTTGCTTGATCGAAATTGCTCAAATTCCTATAGCACAGGATTCTCAAGTTCGCTCATTTCGTCGCTTGGTACAAATGTTCTATTTTCTTCTAAGCAAGCTTGGAATTTGGTGAGAAAGGAATACCACTAGCTCCATTTTTTCACCTACCTAGGCCCCCTGGTTTTCTATGTTCATGTCATTCTTGATCACATATTCTTTTATGGTCCTATTGCTCGCCACATTTGTTCTTTCTTTATTTTGATTGTTGGGGTATCTATTCCATAAAAAACTGATATATAAGTTGGTGGTTCTCAGCCATTTACGGACCGGTTAAGCCGAGAGTGAGAGAATTATTTTGGGATGAACTGGCGGGATTGAAATTGATTTGTGGGGATAATTGGTGCCTCGGAGGGGATTTTAATGTTGTAAGGAATTCGGGAGAAAAATTGAATAGTCGTTCTTTAACTACAAGCATGTCCTGTTTCGATGTTTTGATAGAAGAGTTGGAGCTCCATGACCCCCCACTTCTAAATGCCAAGTTCACGTGGTCAAATTTTAGATCGGCGCCATTTTGTTGTCGCTTGGACAGATTCCTCTTCTCGGGGGGTTGGAGAAACTTATTCCCCAATTTTAGACAAACGGTGCTACCAAGAATTACTTTGGACCATTGTCCTGTCTTGCTTGATACCGCTAAGTTGAGATGGGGTCCCGCTCCTTTCAGATTTGAGAATGCTTGTTTGTCACATCGTAACTTCAAAGAGGTAGTAAGGACATGGTGGAACAATGGGGGATTTCAGGGGTAGGAAGGATACGAATTTATGAAAAAATTTAAAGAGATCGAAAGAGAGGTTTCCAAATGGAACAGAGAAGTGTTTGGAGACGTGGGTGTCAGATTCAAAGAGTTGAGCAACAAGATTAAGCAATTGGATGGGATAGAGGCCGGTGGATCGTGGTCGAGAATGCTAAACGAAGAAAGAAAAGGAATAAGGTGTGAATTGGAAAATTTGTCATTTAGAATCTTCCAAATTCAAAGTCAGAAAGCAAAAGTTAAATGGCTCAAAGAAGGGGACCAGAACTCTGAATTTTTCCACTCATTACTCACTAACAGAAGGAACAGAGCATTGATAGACAAAGTGGAATTGGAGGATGGATATGTGGTTACAGAGGAAGAACAAATAGAACAGGAGATTTTAAAATTTTACTAGAATTTGTTTAGGAAATCGGACGGTGAAGGGGGGTGTTTTGATGAGGTAGGGAGGGTCTTAATGGGCTAGATTGGAGCCCTCTACAGAGTGTCGATGCAGAGGAGATAGAAAAACCATTCGCGGAGGAAGAGATTAAAAAGGCGGTGTTTGATAGCGATGGATCCAAAGCTCTAGGGCTGGACGATTTCACATTGGCTTTCTTTGAAAATAACTGGGATACAGTGAGAGAGGATCTGTTAAAGGTGTTTGCTGAATTTTTTGAAGATTAGATTGTTAATGGAATTACTAATGAAACATACATCTGTCTTATTCCAAAGAAAAACGAAGCGCGAAAGATCAACGACTTCAGACCAATCAGTTTGATTACGAGTTTGTATAATATATTGGCTAAGGTCTTGACAAGTAGACTGAAGAAAGTCTTGAATAATACCATTGCGGAGAACCAGTGTGCTTTTATTAAAGGAAGATAGATAGTGGATTGTTGCTTTCTTGCGAATGAAGTTGTGGAAGAATATTGACGAAAGAAAAATAAAGGATGGGTGCTCAAAATTGACTTGGAGAAGGCATATGACAGCGTCAACTGGAGATTTCTAGACTGTGTTACGCAATAAAGGATTTGGTGAGAGATGGAGGAGCTGGATCAGGGGATGTGTTTTAATGTATCTTTCTCTATTTTTATTAATGGAAGATCGTGCGGAAAAATAAGAGGGGAGAGGGGATTAAGACAAGGGGATCTATTATCACCGTTCCTATTCAATCTAGTCGTCGATGGGTTGGAGAGGATGGTGGACAAGGCAAGGGCACTGAATGAAGTAAGAGGGCTCGAAGTAGGGAAAGTTGAAATCGAAATTTCGCATTTACAATTTGCTGATACTTTGTTTTTCGCAAAATCACAAAAGGATGTGTTGGCAATAGTGGACATACTCAAATTGTTTGGCACCAATTCAGGGTTGAAAATTAATATGGCTAAAAGTGTTGTCTTGGGATTGAATTGTTCGAAAGAGAAAGTCGATGATATGGCATTAACTTTTGGGTGCAAAAAAGAGAGGTGGCCTATTAAGTATCTTGGGGTACCGTTGGGAGGTAATCCCACAAAGATGGAATTCTGGGAACCTGTGCTTTCTAAAATGTCCAAGAAACTAGCAAGTTGGAAAAAGTCGTTCCTATCGAGGGGGGTCGTCTTACTTTGATAAAGGCCGTGCTATGTGCGATGCCATCTTATTTCATGTCCCTTTTCAAAGTGCCAATTGGGGTGGCTAGAAGAATGGGAAAACTGATCAGGGATTTTTTGTGAGATGGTGCAGACGGGGAGAACCACTGTCATGTGGTTGGATGGGAACAGGTTTGTAAACTGAAGGATAAAAGAGGTTTGGGATTGGGGAATATATGTCTCAGGAACAAGGCTTTTCTCGGAAAATGGTGGTGGAGATGTTCAGTGGAAAGGGGGTCGTTGTGGAAAAAAGTTATTAAGAGCATATCTGGTCTACAAGATAACGGGTGGGATTTGGGGTTGGCGGAGAAGGCGACATTCAGAAGTCCTTGGAAGTTTATCTCTCGTTCTTACCAGGCTTTTCATCATCTTATTAGGGTGGTTCTAAAACAGGGAAATATCATTCGTTTTTGGAAGGATGTTTGGGAGGGAGGGCCTTATTTAAAATCAGATTTCCGTCTTTGTTTCGTATTTGCATTTCAACGAACAAACCTATCAGTCATTTCGTAGATGTCGTTAATAGCGGGGGCAGTTTTTTTATCATTTGGGATGTGAGGTTTAGAAGAGATCTTACCGAGGGTGAGGTGGGTGAGTTCACTGTTTTGTTAGGACTCTTAAAGATTGTCAGAATGGAGATGGGTATTGAGGATTTTAGAGTTTGGTTGGGGGACCCTTCAGGGTTGTTCTCTGTCAGATCTTTTTATAACTCTTTTTTCCCCATTTCCAATTTCCCATTATTCAGTTTTTTTAATAATATCTGGAAAGTACAAGTTCCAGAAAAGATTAAGATTTTCTCGTTGATCGTGGCCTTGGGGAAGCTGCCCACGTGCGACTCAGTGCATAGATGGTGGAAGGATTACGTTCTAAGCCCACAGTGGTGTTGCTTATGTCGAAAACAAGAGGACAATCAAGATCATCTACTTGTGCACTGCTCATTTTCGAGAGGAACTTGGATTAAAGTTCTAAAAGAGCTGGGATTTCAATGGGCTTTTCCGAGGCAAGCTAAAGATCTTTTTACTTTGGACTCCGGGTGCCCTATAGCGAAAAAATTCTGCAATTTCTGGTACATGATAATTCATTGCATATTTTGGTCCCTATGGTTGGAAAGTAATAGCAGAATATTTGAAAATTTCTCGGAGTCCGTCGATCAAGTCTAGTAGAAAATAAAATTCAGAGTCGCTTCTTGGACGACAAACTTGCCAGAGTACAATCATTTGTGTATTTCAGATTTAGTTAGGGACTGGAAATTTGTATGGTCGTGAAAATTATGTGATGATGTCATAGCTATATGCTTTAGGTTAGTTTTCTTGAAACGTTGTAACGTTGTTGCGGACTACTCAGCCGCGCATATGGTGTAACCTCTAAATATTCTAATAAAATTAGTTTTCTATCAAAAAAAAAATATATATATATATATACATGTTTTTGAGTGCTTGAAAAAGAAGAATACAATAGACAATTTCTTTACACTTCCGTAATCCATGCATTTCCTGATTCTTTGGTTTTTATGCTCTACAAGAAATGAAATAAAGCGTATACAAATTAAGGTTACACTTGAATGAGTTCTCTATCAAATTTTATCCTTTGTTCGACTAACTTATCCTAGTGGTTTCATTAGATCCACTCATCGGCATAAATATATGGAGTTGCAGGATATTTTGGTTTTTCAAATTTGTCTCCGGGTGTGCTTAGAACTTGCATAGTCCATTGGCTCAAGCCACCAGTCCATACCTTTAATTGAAAGTTGATGGTAGTTCTAAAGGGGATCCAGGCGACCTTGCGATTGGAGGAGTGGTTCGTCATTCTTCCGTAAAACTCCTCGCGGCCTGAAGCGAATTTATCGGTGAGAGTTCAAATATTAAACCAGAGTTTACAGCCTTGTGGCGGGGAGTCTTTTTTTTATCTCAAGGCATATTTTTTCCCATTTGGGTTAAAATTGATTCACAAGCTACTATCAATTTTACGACAAGCTGGGATATGGATATAATTCTTTCATATCATCTCCTGATTGTCCTCCTTGTATTATCACACATATTTACCGATAATGAAATCAAACCGGAGATGAACTTGCATGGGAATCACATGTGGCCAAATTATTTCAATTTTTTGATGTCAAAATATTCCTAGGCATATTTTGAGTTGTGTAAAATTAGATAGGACTGGCTTGCCATACTTAAGATCTCAGTATACTACAGAGTACAAGGTATTCCCGAGTGTCACCGTGTGTTTATGCAAATCTAGATTTGCATGCTTAGAGTTCTGTTGGCAGCCAATTACCTCGCTATAGCCTTGTCACTAATTGTTGTCCACTTATCCTCTGCTAAATCTAGTGGTCTCCACTCATCATGCCTCACCTCTGTAATCAATACGGCTATCATCGCATGAGTTTGCAAATTAATTCTTTGATGCTATTGAGCCGTTGTTTGTCGTCGACGGTCATTTCCCACTAGATCCTTCCCTAGTCATTGTGTCCAGGTGAAATTCTGTGACTGATGCCAATTTTGGTGTAGCAATAAAGGTGTTTCAAATGAAATTGAAAGAAAAAGTAGTATTATTTAGAAAAAATATTATTATGATTGTTATCAATTTTTTTGAAACAATGGATGCTTGGATAGAGTAGAAGTTGTAGTCCTAATGTAATTATAATATTAAGAGAATACTAGTCCTAAGCCAATTTTGGATACCAAGAGCCCTAATGTAAATAGCAGAGTCGTAATATAATACAATACTAACATAAGAAGTATTCTAATTAATGTAAACAACTTAAAATTCTGGAAAATAATAAAATAATAGTAAATTTGTGCTGCATCAGTTATGCATTATATAAAATTGTTTTGTTATAGTCTGTTATGTTTGTGTTTGATACATGATGAATCTCGTCACAAACTTAATTTTTATCAGGCTTATGTGAAATAATACAAATCTTTTTCTGAATTTTGTGAATAAAATTGCGTCATAGAAACATTATAATTTTCCGCCAGAACTATGTAAGTTAATGTACTTGATGGATGCAGGCTTTATCGTCATATGTATTCATAGCAGCCAATATAATTCTCCATGCAAACAAAGAGACAAAATACGGGCATCTAGATGAATTACTTCCTCCTATAATTCCCTTGTTGACCTCACACCATCACACTTTACGTGGATTTACTCAGGTCAGTCATGTTGATGAGAAATGTTGGCATTTTATTCATCTAGTTATTTATATGATTTTTGTGGTTCCCCATATGTCTTCTGACAGATATTGGTCTTTCAAGTCCTTCAAAAATTGTTGCCCGATTCAGATTCTGGTGCCTTTGCTGAAATGTCTTTGGAGAAGAAGTGTTTTGTAGATTTGAGATCTTATTTGGCTAATAACTTGGACTGTGCCAGGTATGCGAATTCAATGTACAAAATTCTCATATTTATTTGATTGAACAAGATGTATCTGTTCAGTTTATTCCTCAAGTACAGGGCATAGAAATATAATGCAACAAGCAGCATATTGCTGAATTTTGTTAATCAGGATCTGGGAGGTTGCTTTAGTCCATGTGGGGTTTTTCTCTCTGTGCATATTTATTTTGGCATTCTTGATTTTCAAACGCAAGCTTTTTGGGGTTCTTTCATGTTTTGAAGGAATACACGCAAGAGCTGTCTGAGTTATGGCAAAACATCAAATATTGGTTGCCTTTGGGCATACTTGGACAATCTTATAAATCATTTAGTTGTTTATTAGCTTGACCGTGACTTATATTAGCTTAATACAATCACTCAGTAATCTACAGATGTTCGGAGTTGGTATCCAATTAGTTGTTAATTTGTATTTTCTATAAGATAAATGAAAACGATGTCTTACCCTTTATTTATAAAGATTGAGATGGAATTTTCTTCTTATTTTCTTTGACAAAGATTACTGGAAAATAAATAGGAAGGAGGACACGACTAGTTGGTTGACTCTCCATGATTCTAGGCCTAATAACAAGGGAAATAAATCCTAACTAACCAAGGATATAACCCAAAATTAAGGGATACGATCTTTACTATATTTTTTCCCCAAAAAAGCCTAACTAATTTGAGATCTAGGAATATTCCCAGCTTCTTATGTGGCAGTCATGTAATTTTATGCTCTCCCTCAAGCTGAGAGATGTATGTTCCATTCCCAACTTTGAACTGTGGTTCTCAAATTTAGATCTTGGAATTGTGAACTACCTTCTTGGTATGGTCATTGCACCACGAAAAAAATCATAAAATTATTCTGTTTGGAAGGTGAGAGTGCCAGTTATATGACTTGCCTCGTTAATTCTATGGATCCAAGTATCGGAAGCAAGTATTTTCTGCATTAAGGAATATGGATGGCGGCCAAGGATGTTCACTTGGATTGGGAAACACATTACAATCTTTCAAAGTCCTGTCCGAAATCTCCTTGAAGTAGCTAGTTACTTGATTTTTAATGCTCGAGTGCCTAAATACTTATGGGGGGAAGCAATTCTCTCTGCTACCTATTTGGTGAATAGGATGCCATCAAGAGTTTAAATTTTAAATTACCCTTTACAGTTTTAAATGAGACATATCCAATGTCGCGTTTGACTTCTGATTTACATCCTAAAGTGTTTGAAAATGTAGCCTTTGTTTGCGTGCACCCTCATCATCATGATAAATTTGAACCTGGTGCATTGAAATGTGTTTTTCTTGGATATTCTCCAATATAAAAGGGGTATAAATGTTTTTACCCCAAAACACAAGTTTCTTGTTTCAATGGATCATGGATGTCACTTTTTGTGAGCCTCAAATCTCTTTTAATACTCCTCTTCAGGAGGAGAATAAAATGGGAGACTCTTTATTTGATTCGGGATATAATTTGTAAAGTCCAAACTTTGATTTCATGATAGAGGTAGGAATAAGTGCCTCTAAACCTCAACCAATCTTGCTGCCTGTAACTGAAATAAACTAGAACACCTAACTTGCTACCTGTAACTGAAATAAATGCTAGAACTATAGATGATACACGGCTTGATGATGAGAAACTATTTGGGCCAGTCTATGCAAGGAGAAAACGTCTTCCAATTACACAAAATACCAGATTCCAGCATGACCAGGAATCTAATCTGAAACCAGATCGAAATGCCACTGATGTTTTGAACCCATGCGCACGATCACCATCGTCTTTAGATCTTCCTATTGCTATTAGAGAAGGTGTTAGATCATGTACTCAACATCCTCTTTCTAATCATGTCATACAAAAATCTTTCTAAATCCTACTTGCTTTTATCTCTCCCTAGTGTGGATATTTTTCAGATAATATAGGAAGCTATAAATGCTTCCAAATGGGAGAAGGCTGTCCTTGAGGAGATCAATGCCTTGGAGAACATGGGAAATAATACACTTGCCTGAAGCCAAAAAAATTGTGGGTTGCAAATGGGTTTCACGGTAAAATTTAACTTAGATGGGTCAATAGAACGATATAAAGCGAGGTTGGTTGTTATAGGGTTCACACAGACTCATGGAGTTGATTATCTGGAGACTCATGGAGTTGATTATCTGGAGACTTTTGCTCCCTCCAGTAGCAAAACTGGATACAATTCATGTACTGCTCTCACTAGATGTGAATCTGGATTGCCATTATATTAGTTAGATGTCAAGGCAAATTGGAGGAAGAAGTGTTTACGGATGCTTCCCCAGGCTTTGAGAAGAAATTTGTGGGGAAAATGTGCAAGTTGAAGAAATCACTTATGGGTTAAAACAATCTCCAGGGGCGTGGATGATCGTATAAAATATTAATATTTTGTAACTGACAGGAACCCCACTAAGCATAATTTGAGGGTCTGATCGATCTATGTTACATTCCCATTCATATCCAAGAGGCGGATATGTTAACAAAAAGCTTGCCAAACACCATTTTCAACTTCTATCGGACAAGCTGAAAATGACAAACATCTATTCAATAGTTTGAGTGGGATTATTAAAAAAAATGCCATGGTTTATTGTAAGTATATTTTATTTAGTCACTTTCCTTTCTTAGGGGATTTTTAGAATAGTTTTTCTTTCTCCCTAGACAAGGCCAGGTATAAAGTTTTGTATAAATACCTGCTATCTTTGGAAGTATAAATAAGTGAAGTATCCTTTCATTGTTTCTTGTTGTAGGTTTAGAACCTCTATCATCACGATTTTTTTGTGGGCTACTGCTGCAGGTTGAGATCTTCCATGGAGGGTTATCTGGATGAGTTTAATCCAACAAAATCTGTATCCCCACATGGGATTTTTGCAAATAGGGTTGAGGTCAGTCGATATTAATAATTTTTACCTTCTTTGCTACTCTTCTTCTTCAAAAGAGAACACAAGAAATAAAGAAAATAGAAAGCTGCATTGTACGAAGCAGTATTAGAACTAAAAAATCCTTATCCATATTTCTCTTATCGAAATTTCTGAGGAAACTATCAAAAGTCTTGTTCATTAACATTAAGTGTTAGTTCGTTGATACGAGAATATGTGAAAGCTTTTGTGCTTGAGAAGCAACTTTTACTGACACCTTTTCTTTTTGATGCATTTGGCTATCTAAGTTTCTATATTTTCGATTTTTATAGGAAGATGAATTTGAATGTGTTCCAACGACACTCATGGATCGGGTCATTCACTTTCTAAATGTAAGGACTTTTGTTTTCTGTTTTACTATTATCATGGATTTGCTATAATAATCAATTCTTTCAGGAAACACGCGAAGATCTCCGAAGCTCAATGGCTACAGATGCAGCTGCTATCAAGAATGAGAGCCTCTGCATGGATGAAGATCCCAAGGCCAGTGAAATATTGGACTCCAGGGGAATACTGCCAACATTCCAGAAGCCAAAAGAACTTCTATTAGACTTTCAAAAGAAAATTACTTTCTCAAAACATGAGCTGCAACACTCGGCATCTGCTTTTTCTGAAAACATGGCATACAGATCACTTTTAGGTATGTTGGATGCTGAAAATATAAATTTCACTTTCTCTGGTAGCTTAAATTTTTAACGAGGTGATCACAGATAATAGTTTCACATCAAACTATCCAGAGAAAAAGGTTTTATTATCCAGAGACATAGAAAGAAATATGTAGTGTCTGCTAATAGCTAAGCTTTGAGATGATTTGGTTATTCAATTTTCCTCTCAACTGATTTTCCTTAGAAATTAAAATCATCACTTTGCTCCCAAATGCAGATATGGAAAATGAAGATCAGCTTCTTGATCAGTTGCTACATTCAAGGGGAGTGATAGCAGAAAAGTTAAAAACAAGCAGACAACAGATTCTGATTTTTGCTTCACTTATTGATCGAATACCTAATCTTGCTGGATTGGCACGAACTTGTGAGGTGCGATATGCAGAGTCTTGGTACTTTACATTGTTTTTTGTGCCGTCATGATTCTGACTGTCACATTTCCCTTATTTCTGCACTTTGGAAGCTCAATTTATCATGTTGCTCTCAACTCTTGTTGTATATTATTCTCTTAACTCATGCCAGGTGTTTAGAGCCGCTGGACTAGCTATTGCAGACAAAACCATATTGACTGACAAGCAGTTTCAACTTATAAGGTTCTGATTATTATTTTTTCTTTTTTTATCTTGTCGTTTCCAGTTCTCACAAATTTTTTGTAATAGACCTCTTGTCTAGCCGTTTTCGAATACTTTAGAGGATGGTTGTATTTTTTTTTCTGGAGCATCGTGCGTCCATAATTCTTTTCAGTTTCTGATAACCTTGTTCGCCTTGCTCGAGTTTCATATTTTAAAACTGACAATTATGCTTTGTTGAAGACCGTTGTGTTCGACTGTGACTGTTCGTCAGTCTTTTTCTTTCAAAATTCTATTGGTTTGTGTATAACAGAAATTCAAGAATCATCTAGGATCTCATATTATTTTAGTGTGTGTGGTACGTCAACCTTAGCAGCTTTGCCATTTAATTTTCAGTGTGACGGCAGACAAATGGGTTCCTATTGTGGAAGTACCACCGAGAAACATGAAATTATTCTTGGAAAAAAAGAAGAAAGAGGGATTTGCTATCCTTGGTCTGGAGCAAACGGCAAACAGCATAGCACTTGACAAGTACAATTTTCCTATC
The DNA here is from genome assembly GCF_012295235.1 of Primulina huaijiensis. Classification (NCBI taxonomy): domain Eukaryota; kingdom Viridiplantae; phylum Streptophyta; class Magnoliopsida; order Lamiales; family Gesneriaceae; genus Primulina; species Primulina huaijiensis. The sequence goes on along the minus strand of NC_133314.1, from coordinate 13,169,141 downwards.
AAAACGGTAAGTTGGCCACACCAGCTTATCGTATCGATCCATCATTTGACTAGATGTTGATATACTGTTGAAATGATGAATATTATTTGAATTATAAATTAAAATAATGCTTTGTATGATATTTTCAAGGTTTTGCTACTGGATAATATGCTGGGCGTTCCATTGAAAGTGATTAAAATTGGAATTCTTTTCAATGGCTATGCTTTAGTAGTTGGTAAAGAAATAATTGAGTAGTTTTCTATGTTTACTTGGTCACAACTTGGGTTCAAATTAGTTGGAATTCAAATTGCATTCAGAAAATTGAATTTGATATCAACAAAAAGTTAGTCTTTTGATCAATTTAATAATTTATGTTACTTGGAGTATTTTGGTGGTCTCAATGATGCAAAATGATCTCATCTATGTAGGAGTGCGGACAATTGTGTTTTAATGAAGGATAACTGAGTTCTAGTCCCTTGAGCATTTGTTCACTGACATGTAGGCATCATGATCAAACCATATAATTCAGATAATTCAGTTGTGTTATTTTTCCTCTCCCTATAATTGCTTTTGATGTACCTCATTCAATTTTCTCATTCCAGCACCCCATTTAGATTCTGGAGTTGAAAAGGTAAGCTAACACATGGATTAGTGAACAATGACTGCATCAACTTGTTAGTTGCCCGAATCATTCATATTTTTAAGATTTGCCATGGTGCATCTCCTGAACAATCTATAATAGACATGCTTAATTTAGAATCTCATAGAACATGGCATTCATTGTTCATTGTTTCACAGGTCTTGGTTCTTGGGCACGAGAAGGAAGGAATACCGGTGGACATAATCCATATATTGGATGCTTGTGTGGAAATTCCGCAGCTTGGAGTGGTGAGGTCCCTTAATGTTCATGTCAGTGGTGCCATTGCGCTTTGGGAGTATACTCGACAGCAGCGAAGGCTACTGTAAAATTTGATTTGCCCTCTCTGATTTATTTTATTGCATTGACTGACCAAATCAGCGTGTTTTATTTAGTTTAATTCGTTAGATTTATCATAAATCTTGATATTTTTTATAATTGTTTAGAATGAAGTGTGAAAACCATGGTATTTTGATATTTTACTTTTAATTGGTTAGCAGTGAAATATTTTCATATCATAACCGTACGTTGTTTAATTACAACAAAAAATTTGAGTTACAAATTTAAATTTAAACGAAACGGAAGTATGTGCTCGAAAAAGGCTGCGAGGATTACATAAAACTTCAAAAACTACAACATATGCGAGCCAACCGATACAACCTTGGACCTAGCTAACGTAGCACCTTGTTGCCTTAGATGAACACTCATAGGATGTTGACATATTATATTCCACAAACAAAAATAACAGGCTTGGAGGGCTTGATATACACCCAGCATGACATTTTTGGGACATCGTATTCTCATACCCAAGACGCAACGGTTTTATCTCCGCTGACGGAAAGATTACCGCCATCGTCAACAGTCAACTGCTGATTGTTGAAGAAGACGCCTTCTACGATCTTTTCAATCTGCCGACTGATGGCTTAGCAAACATCTCTGACGTGAAGGTTGCTGATGTTGAGGAGATGCAATCACTTCTATCTGCTGATGGACGTAAAATCAAAGTTTCTGATCCTAAGAAAGAACTGAAGCCAAAGATTCAGTTACTGGCTGATATAGTGGCTAAGGGGCTACTTGCCAAGACTGGATCATTTGTTGCTCTTACTTTGGAGAAATTCCAATTTATTACTGCTATCATGGCTGCAAGAGAATGAAGTGGTCGGCCATCATCTTCAACATACTGAAGAACATGCTTCAGTCATCCAGCCTCTCAGCTATCTGCTGAAAACCAAAGGCATGGTGGGGGACTCTTCTGAGAAGTTATCAAAATTCAAGGTCTTCAAAGACAAAAATGTTCAGTTGCCAAAGCTAAAACTGGACATATCTCCTGAACAATTTCTCAAGGACAAAAAGAAGATTGGGACAGCTCAGGAGGCTGCCAAATTAGTTAAGAAGACCAGGAAGCCAACTCAGAAGAAGAAGAACAAATTGAAACTGAATCATAAAAGACTCCCTCTCCCAAAAACATGAAAAAGCCCAGAACTCTGAAGACCAAACCAGTAGCTGTGCTGGAAACCATTCCAACTGAGACACTGAATTTTTGAGCTGAACAGCCTATCGACGCTACACCATTGAGGGCAATACCAGCTGACTCTTCAACTGAGGTTCAGTTACCTACGCCTATTGTTCCATCCAAGAAGGTTATCACCAAATCTAGTGATAAACAAAAATCGACAGAAGTCAAAGCTAAGTTAATCTCCATTGCTGCTCCTACTACAGTGCCTTTTGCAAGACCTAAAGGAGTGGTGATAAGAGAAAGAGTAGAATCTACAGAATCTGTACTGAGCAAGACCTAAAGGAGTGGTGATAAGAGAAAGAGTAGATGCTACAGAATCTGTACTGAGCATTTCTCATGTCATGACTGATCCAAAAGGGAAGGGAAAGTTGATCGAAGAGGCCCGACCAACAAATCCGATTCAAACTCATATTGACTTGATATAGAACGAGGTCAATGAGTTTTCTGAATCGAAGCTCAAGACGTACAACGAGTGGATCAGATTCTGGACCGAAATTTTTGCTGAGAAGTTAAAGAAGAAAGCAATGTTGTCTAAATTTATTGCTTTAGAGAAGGTGGTCTTGAAGGTGGTTAAAGCTGCCACGATTGCTCAAGCACTGGAGAGGATGACGTACTTCTTTGATCAAGTGCGTGCCAAGAAATTAGCTCAGCTGCTTGCTCAGTTGCGCCAAAACTATGATCCTACCAGTCAAACTGCTTTCAATGACACAACAGTTCACAATCAGCTGGACATGGATCTAAGATCATTATAGATGAAGATCAAGAGTTGGGAAATGGATCAAGAATTGATTATTCCAGCAGTTTCCCAAAGTCCAGCTGAACAATCTGTGCAAGAAGAACCTTCCAATGAACCAGTTGCTGCACCAACTGAACCAGCAACTGCTCCTCCTTGTAAAGATGCAGAATCATCTCCTTCGGCTCTTCCAACTTCTATTGCTGATCTTCAACTATATACTGATGCTGAGTTATTATTGGCCAATATCGACGAAGTCATTCAATCAGTTGCCACTGATATTCAGCAGACTCTCTTATCCACAGCAGCAGTTGAAGAACCGATCTTATCAGAACAACCAACCAGGGAGGCTGTTTTGCTACAAATTGGACTGAATGCCACGACTAAACAAGATGTTCTGGCTGAAACTGAAGTAGCTCAGTTGCACGAAAAATCATCTGTAGAAGTACAAGCTGAAAAACAGACTACAGTGCCAGTTGATCAATCAACTGATGAACCAACTACAGTGTCAATTGAACCAACAACTGAAGTGCCAACTACTGTATCAGCTGATGAACTGACTGAAGAAACTATAACTGTCTCAGCTGAACAACCAACTGAAGAGCCTTCAAGCTCAACTGATGTTCAAAATCCCTCTCTTCTTCCAGAACCTCAACAAGATAAAATAACAGAAAATGTATCAGAACAAATTACTGTTGCGACTGAATCTACAAACAGAGTTTTGTTAATCTTCACTCAAGAAGACAAAGAGCAGGAACCAGAATCCTCTTGAGCCATGTCTCCTAAGATATCAATAGCAACTGAATCAATGATAGAAGACATTCAGTCCAATCTTCTCAATTTGAGCTCATCCATTTCTGATATCAAATCAACCCAACTGCTGCACACATTGAAGATTAACTCTATCAAGGAGTATATTATGAAGAGTTTACAACAAGTCACAAAAGATGTGACTTCACTATTTATCCAGTTAGATCAATTAAAGAAGGACCGAGTGACGATTCAAGCTCATTACCAAGCTCAAGAAGTATTCACAAATCGCATGGATTTTTTCCAGAATGTGGTCACAAAGAGAATGGATTTGCTGCAGGAACATATAGTGCATACATTATCCAATGTCACTTCGGAAGTTCGTGCCTTATCCAGCAAAAAAAGGGAAGAAGAAGAAGATAAGAATGATTAGCAGAAGCAATCAAAGAAGAGATCCAGTCAATAAACTGATCTAGAACCAGCTAAAAGAGCAAAGTAATAGAAGATCAGTTAGTAGACGGTCTCTATTCTTATTCAGTTGAAGAATTTTGGCAGATTTTGTATTTTAGTCAGTTTAGGAGATTTATTTCATTCTTTGTACGGATCTGTACATTGAAAGAGTTGACAATAAAGATTATTTTATCTACACAAATAGTTCAGTTTATAAATTCGTATTTTTCTAAGTTTTGTCAAACACCTAAAAGGGAGAAATTGTTGGAAACTGAATTTCGGTATTTTGACAAATTGAGCTTAATCTATCGAACAACTGATCAAGACAACTGAAAGAAACTGATCTAAAAATACACAAAATATCGGTTGCCTAACTGAAGATTAATACGCAGAAAATCAACGGCAACTGAACCTAACTAACTGATGTTGTAGACGACTGAATGATCAATTGGGAACTGATCAGTTAGACTACAATCAATTGAGAGCAATCAGTTTATCCTTTCGGATTTGTCAACTGATAAAGCAGCTGAATACGTCATCAGTTAAGGAGCTAACTATCAACCGACAGATAATACAAAAGCAAGACTGCAACTTTCAGTGAGAACGCCGCTTTTCAGCAATGCAATTGTGTACTATTGTCAGAAGAATGTTGACGTGATAATCAACGAATATAAAGTTTCAAATCATATTAAATGTTACCGTTGAAAGCAAAGACTATAAATAGTCGAGGAGTTCAGCCGAGGAAAGAACTTTTGCGCATATTCATTATAAGTCAATTCGAATTCAAGCTTTCAAAGAACAATTACAAAAGCTCACATTTATCTTAAAAATTCATAGCTTGCAGGCTATCTTTCGAGCAGAAGTATTAGCACACTTATTTGTTATATTTGATCTTGTGAGATCAGTTGTGCTAAGAAAGGAATATCAGTTAGTTATTGATAAATTTGTGTAAAGATATTAAGAGTTTCAGTTTGGCATTGTTAAGTTCAAAACTAAAGTGGGTCTGTACAAGAGTTTGTATTTGATCAAAGTCTTTTATTGAATATCCTATCTTTCAGATAGAAGGGTGACATAAAAGTGTTTGAAATCTTCGAACATCCATTAATCTTATGTCTATTTATTTCAGTTATATTCTATCTTTAATTCAGTTTATTTCCGTACTATCACCAGTTAACTGATTGACATCGACAAAACAAGATTCCCGGGATCAGTTTATCACTAAGCTGACTCATCAGTTGAAAAAGGAGAAAATTTTTCAAGTGTTTATTCAACCCCTCCCTCCCTCTTCTAAACACTTCATCTCCTCCCCCAACCGATCCTATCATATCATGAACATGAATTTTTATGGAAATACGGAAAGTACGTTGCATGCTTGGTTTAATGGAAATGTATGTATATGCACTAATTTTACAAGTGATGAATACGATGACATATTTTTGAAGGAGGTGAGCTGGTTGTGACTAATACGAACACGAACATGTAAGACCATGGCTCAATGCATGGGTAAAACTGTTGCTGATGTCCCCGTCGTCGGGTACCACGGTTACACGTAGATGGATCCATCGATTAGAGCTGATACGAAAGTCACAACTAATGATCTGAATTCAAATCAAGAAAATAAACACGTATATGTTGATATGATGAGACATGTTTTGGACACGTTATGCTTTGACACGATATGTTTAAGTTTATGTTTTTAAGATCATGAAATATATGTTAATTACAATACTTTTCACTATTGCATGTTATGTATATGTACTTGTTATAACGATTCAGGTGTGTTGACTCTTTAGACTCACTAGGTGTGAATGATGCAGGTGAGCATATTGACGAGGAGACTGGAGGTGCCGAAGACTGAGTAGACGGATCTGGATGTGCGCACGCTAACCCGATAACCATATTTTCCACACATTATGTTTATGAGTTAGGAGCGAGCATGAATATTCTTTTTACACTTCGTTTTTATATGTTGATGGTTTGTCAGAATTTTCGCATGTTTCTTATTTGAACCATTTTGAACGACAGTCTAGGGTTGGATGATTTGACACATTTTTAACTGCAGTATTTTTACCAGTAGTAGAATTCTTTTATTTTAAAAACGTGTGATTGACAGTTGTTATTGCATGCATGCATTTAAATGTATTTTCGAAAATTAGTTTATAAAAAAATTCTAACAGTATTTTAAGTGGTAGACGTTTCAATTTCATTCAATAATGATCTATATTTATAACTTGTTTTAAAATAAAATTAAGGTAACAAAACAATAATAATCATAAGTTAGGTTTTCCATGTTGAATTTTGCACTATGGGGCGCTAGGGCTGGAGTTTTCGGGCGCTGGGCCTCGTTGTTCTCGAATTGAGGCACGTTGCTCTTGGCCTTGGGCGCTGCGACGGGTAAAAAACTCCGCTGGGGCGTGCCTGACTCGGCCTTGGGCGTTGGAGCGAGCGAAATATGCACTTGGGCACGCCTGTCTCGGCATGAATGCTTTCTCCTTGGCCATTCAACACTTGAATGACATTGCTCTTGGTAGCTCGCCATGAATCTTTGAGGAGCTTTCATGAACTTCTTTCCAATAGTTAGCTCACAACACCCGATTAAATTTATATCATACTCTCCTTCTTCAAAAAGATTTGTTCTCAAATCTTTGCTGCATATACAAAAACGAAGCAAGTTAGTAATAAAAAAAGATTATATTATCAACATGCTTACCTCTCAATTCTAGTTTGTAGGTGTTATCGCTCACGTGCTCGATCACCACTTGGAACCCTAACTCCATGGTTGTCTTTACCGTTTAATCATCAACTTCACCATCCACCAAATAACAAATGACACCAAATGATAAAATATCATTAAGTATCACAAATATCAGATTCCTCCCATTCTTGGACCTAGTTAGCACCAAAATAAAATTCATATACGAACTAGACCAAAACGCCCTCGATTCTATGAACAACAGGATTTTTTAAACCCCTGATCTTTAAGCTTTGAAAACAAGTAACGTGTATTCGCCCATAAATCATGCAGTTTAGTAAAAACTAACATAGAAAAACAAATGATCTCAAGCGAACCTTCAAATAACTCGTCTGAGTGAAGTAAAATCGACAAACACTACAAAGTATAAAACTTTGATAAGTTTGATTTGGTAAAACACACAAAAACGTGCACAAAGCCGAAGCTTTTTTGTTGAGGGAAAAACTCACAAATTCATTCAATAATAATCAATATCCATCATGAACAAAAACATTATCATATTCATCTATGCATTCTTTACAACCATCACCAAACAAATAATAACCATGCAAACAGGACACACTATAAGTACTATTCATGCAATCTTTTAACACATCACATTCCATCAATTTGGCAACTCACGAGAAAACAAATTACCAATAATCAAGTTTTCCGCATACAATTCCTCATCTCCCTCACATCCACATAGATTAAAGACAAAAGTGAAAATCAAATCACCTATCTTAAAACACGCCTTTGCAATCTCTCATCTAATAGCTTTGAAAGAAAACAACAAAAAATTAAGGCAAGAAAGCAAGTCATACCTCATAGTCATTGCGGTGGCAACTACTCTTACTCACTGTGAGTGTAAGGTCTAGGAAATTCGATCTACATAAGCTGAATGCATGCAATTTAAGGTTTTATTTTAAATTATATGTTTAAAGATTTTTATGCATTTAATGCATGATTATTGCATGGTTAGAGTTTATTACATGATTATTTTTAAGTTTCGCGCATTAGCGTTTAAAGTTGCATTTCGCGCTCGAACGAGAAACGGAGACCGAAAATTATCAAGAAAAATATTTTCATTGAATGATTAATTTGAAGTGTTTTAAGGGTATTTTTCGAAAATTGGGCCTTGGTGGATATTTTTACTCGCAGGGTCATATTTTAAATTAGTACGCAAATTTTAACGAATCGAGGAACTTTTTGAGGGTTCGGGCAATAGTTTAAAAAACGTACCCAAACGAAATATTTTTCGGGAGTGCGGTTTTTTTAATGTTTATCGGGCTCAAAAATCTTTTAATCATTTTAAAATATTATTAATGGCCCATTAGAAGGTTATTATATTAACCTAAACCTAGATTATGTAACCCTAATCATCCCCTAACCCTCAGCAACCGCGCACCCCTTTTCCAACAGCCTCCCCTCGATTCTTGGAAAGAAAAATCAGCAGCCATCGATTTCCACCATCTTCTTTCAAACAAGCTTCCTCCCCGCTCCTCCGGTACTTCTCCGACGTGCGTAACTTCTTTCTCGCATTATTTACGTCATATATCTGCTGAAACGCGTGCCATGTATGTAGGTTTTATAGTTATTGAATGCTATAACATTTTTGGCATTCAGTTGATTAAGATTTCGCATGTTCTTGCCCATACTCACGTTTTTCTTGAACTTTTGTGTAAGGGGGCTGCTGCTCTAAGTTTTTGGGGACCAAAATGTCGAGCTCTTTGAGGGTTAAGATTGTGTGGGCTGCGGTTTAGGTGAAGGCCGAAGGGATGCACCTAGGCAGCTAGGGTTTCGAACCAATTTGGTGAAGGGTAGAGTAGGCTCGATCAAGGATGAGGTGACTTGTAGCTTCGTAGGAAGAAAACATAAAGATTGAATTCTGGGCACAGGCTTAGAGCCGCGGCGCTGCTCTTGGAGCACCGCATCGCTGAAGCTTCGCAATTGGCAGCGCCGCGGCGCTGGGATGCAGCGCTTAGGCGCTTAACCAGCGCTGCGCTACTAGCGCTTAAGTGCTGGTGCGGGGGAGAGACATTAAACTGTAGTTATAGCGTGATGGTCTTGATTGAGCTTGTTTTGTGGGTTAAGGGCCGAAATAAGTGTTTTAGAGGTTGGTGATGTAGGTTTGAGTCGGAAAATTTTTGTTAAGTTTACGGGTTGATTCGGGTTAAAACCGGGACCTCGGTCCAAGTTTTGAAACGAATCGTGTAAGTTTTGAAATGGACTCGAGTTTTCGTATAAAAATTTTTTATAATATGTTTTAAAGATTTTGGTAAGCTTCGGGTCGAAATGTTGAGGTCCAGGGGTAAAACGGTCATTTTGGGTTTCCAGGGGCAAAATGGTCATTTTTCACCCTAGTCGAAATTTTAGTCCTGACAATGCCCTGAGCACAAATTTTTTGTGTTTTTAAATGTTTATGTATCATGTATATGATTTTTATGTAAATATAAAAAATAAGTTGCATGCTTGGTTTCGAGGAAAATTTACGTATATGCATGACTTTATTAAGTGATGAATATGATGACATGTTTTGAACGATGAGAGTTGGTTGTCACTAATACGATGACACGATGACATATAAGGCCAAGGCTCAGTGGACGGGTAATGCTGTCGTTGATATCCCCGTCGTCGGGTACCGAGGTTACACGTAGATGGATCCATCGACTGACTTGTTGATACGAAAGTCACAACAAATGAACGGAATTCAATTAAAAGAAATGAACACGTCTATGATGTTATGTTGAGATATTTCTTGACACGGATGCTTTGTTATGTTTACGTTTACGCTTTAAAGATCACGAACTGTATTTTTATTACGGTACTTTTCACTGTTGCCTGTATGTATATGTACTTGGAATTAACGTTACAGGTGTGTTGAATCTTTAGACTCGTTAGGTGTGAACGATTCAGGTGAGCATGTCGATGACAAGGCTGGAGGTGTCGAATTCTGAGTAGGCAGAGTTGGATGTGCGCACGCGAACCCAAGGACCGTGTTTTTCTACATATCATGTTTATGGGATAGGAGTGGACATGAACATTTTCTCATTCATTTATTGCAAAGAAGAGGGCCATAAAGCAGCTGACTGCTCGAGGAATCAGGGCCCCACTACAGGAAGAGCATATGTGATGCATACCGAGGAGGTTGAGACGGAGCCAGATTCTACGTTGATCACCGGTAACCCTTATATTTAAGATTTTAATTTATCGCTTGATTGCATGGGTTATATGCTTTTTATGAGAATTAATTTATGGGATTGATAACTTAGACCAAATTAGGTTACATGCTCTATCTAGTTGGATTTAGGGGTTGAATTGCATGATTGGAGAATTTTAAGGACATAAGTGTATTAACCGATAATATGATGACCTAATTGCAAAACTCAAATTTTAAGGGGCTATTTTCGAAACTTCTGAATTTTATAGATTTAATTATTAGTTATGAGAATTTTACGGTTACAAGGGGCTAAATTCGAAAATTTTGAGGGGTCAAAAACGTAAATTTCGAAAATTTTGTAGGACCATTGAAACGTCCGCTAATCGTTTTGCTTAAATAAGTTTGTGAATTTATTAGCCGGATTTCCAAAACGTTCGTATTTTTGTTGAAAATCCAACACCGATAAAATTACGTCCCGACGTATAAAATCACCTCAAAACCCTTTATTTTCAAAAATATGAAAAAGCGTCAACCATATTTTAAATAATTAAAAACAATTATTTAATAAAAACATTTTCTATTTTTCAGCCCTCTGTCTCCGTTCTTCGATCGCAACTCGAATAACCTTTAAAAATACATTTTAATGCAACCATGTAGAAAAAAATATTTTAAACATGTCAATATGCACAACATAATTAATTAATGCAATTAAAACAATTACTTAAAATACAATAGAATTTAATAGCTTGCATGCATGTGGTTCGCGTGGACCTTTAAATTTTCGGGGCGTTACAATCTTCTCCCCTTACATTGAATCTCGTCCTCGAAATTCGCTTATCCCTGATAACCCAAAGTTTAGACTTAGTCTTAGTATCACAAAAATCCACGCTTCCGCTGCGCTACTATGATAAAACTTAAGTTCTAGAATGTCCTTACATCTCCTTGATCCCAATTAAATCTTCTTCTAAATCCTTATTTGTAGTTCGCAACTTTAAAAGACCCTTGATGACTTAGTGCTATGTTATTATAACCTCGAATTTCAACTTTTCTTACAATTCTCAATATTAAAAGATTGATGGTCATACTTATCGTATATTAATTTCCTTATTTTATACCCAAAATGTTAATCAGCTTATCATATTTCAACCTTAAAATCTCAAATGCATCCGTTAAAGCTTAAATTTTCAAGCCTAATATCGATTCATCCTTAAAAACCCTTGATTAAAATTCCTTATATCCTTATGACCCAGATATCCCAAGGTTCTAAATATTCTTAAAAAGTCTAAATCATCGAAAATTCTTATTATTTAACTCATTCAATTTTCACTTATTTTTAAACTAGTCTCCAAGTTCTTTAATTATTGCAAAATAAATTCTTAATTTCCTCAAAATTTTTCCAATTGATCCTTAATTTCAAAATTCCTACAGTTAACCCATAAGTTTTTGGCATTATTAATTACTTTCTACGTGTTTCCCATAGCACAAATTTCGATAAAATTAAACTTATTTATCCAAAATCAATTTCTATAACCAATTTTACCTTTCATAAAACTTAAAATCCCAACTTATACATTTTCTTACTTCCAAATATCATCGTAGTCTTCGAATCATTATCCCTTAAGTTAACTCAACAAATAACCATGAATCATAAATATTTTCTTACAAAATCTACATGTCCCAAAGAAATTTATAATACTCACGATTAACTTATGGCCCAAAAAGACGAACATCAATACTAAAGCCGAAAAAATCAACATAGTCCAATTCCACCACAAAGCCAACATGCGTTGAAATCAAATAATTTCTTATTTCATATTGTATCACGTATAAAAATTCCAAAGCATATAAATCATATATCCTCATAAAGAAATTAAACATGTGACGTGAACATATAATTCACGTAGTCATGCAAGTAACAACATATAAATCATATAAAGCATGTAAACTTGAAATGTGAGGCTTGATGACTGAGTTTCTCGGCACTGATGGTGGCACAAACCTTTACAGGACCTTTGCTCTGATACAAACTGAAACGTCTACTAATCGTTTGGCTTAAATAAGTTTGTGAATTTATTAGCCAGATTACCAAAACATTCGTATTTTTGTTGAAAATCCTACACCGATAAAATTATGTCCCGAAGTATAAAATCACCTCAAAACCCCTTATTTTCAAAAAAATGAAAAAGAATCACCCATATTTTAAATAATTAAAAACAATTATTTAATAAAAAAAATTTCTATTTTTCAGCTCTCGGTCTCTGTTCCTCGATCACAACTCGAATAACCTTTAAAAATACATTTTAATACAACCATGTAGAAAAATATATTTCAAACATGTCAATATGCACAACATAATTAATTAATGCAACTAAAACAATTACTTAAAATACAAGAGAATTTAATAGCTTGCATGCATGTGGTTCACGTTGACCTTTAAATTTTCGGGGCGTTACAACCATAATGTAGTTTTTGAAACTTTAAGGGCTAAATTGCATTTTCCAAAATTTTTGAGGTATAATTTCAAAATTTTTGAGGAATACTTTGGTAAAATTAGTAATTTTTCGAGAATTTTGGGATAATTGCTAATAAGAAATTTCTTAAGTTTCAACGCGATCAGATTTAATGGTATGTTTTGTCGCATGAACGATATATATTTCAGGTGTAGCCACGCATGCATTGCTAGATTCAGGAGCTACACATTCGTTTATATCTGAATCTTTCGTCAAGCAACTAGGAATCATACCAGTGGCAATGGATTCAGGCTTCAGAGTATCGATCTTAAATGGAGACCAGATGTTCACCTCTCAGATAGTGAAGGGATTGGAGTTTTGGCTACAGAAATATGCGGTACAGGTAGATTTGATAGTGCTACCGTTGCCGGAGTTCGACATCATTTTGGGTATAGACTAGCTTTCTTTGAACGGAGCTGTCATAGACTTTCGACAGAGGGAAGTATCTGTCCGACCGTCCATTGGTAAGCCGTTTTATTTTGAAGCAGCCAGGCGTCAACAGATGCCTCACGTCATTTCCTGCATGTGCGCAAAGAAGCTCATGAAGAGAGGTTGCCAGGTGTTTTTGGCTAGCATTGTATCGGTGTCAGAGCCAGCCAGTCATCAGCTAGAGGATGTTGATGTGATCAGAGATTTTCCCAGTGTTTTCCCCGACGATGTTTCAGGCATTCCACCAGACAGAGAGGTGGATTTCTCTATCGAGCTTATTCTAGGTACCGTGCTTTTTTTTAAGGCATCCTATCGACTAGCACCTGCAGAGATGGAGTTGAAAGAGCAGATATAGGACTTGCTAGATAAGGGTTTCATCCGCCGTAGTTTTTCTCCATGGGCCGCACCGGTACTTTTTGTGAAGAAGAAAGATGGCAGCATGCGGCTATGTATTGACTACAAAGAGCTTAACAGAGTCACAATCAAGAACAAGTATCCGTTGCCGAGGATTGAGGATTTGTTTGATCAGCTTCAAAGAGCGTCAATATTCTCAAAGATAGATCTCCGATCCGGATACCACCAGCTGGAGATGAGAGAGTCTGACGTGCATAAGACAACCTTCCGGACGCGTTATGGGCACTATGAGTTTATGGTGATGCCCTTCGGTTTGACGAACGCGCAAGCGATCTTCATGGTTCTCATGAATCACGTGTTTCAGCAGTATTTGGATCAGTTTGTCATCGTTTTTATAGATGAAATACTGATTTACTTGGGGAACACAAAGGAGCATAGTCAGCACCTGAGGACCATACTGCAGACTCTACAGGACAGACGACTATATGCCAAATTCAGCAAGTACGAGTTCTGGCTTGACAGAGTGGCATTCTTGGGCCACATTGTATCTCGGGATGGTATAGAGGTCGACCCCAGTAAAGTTGAGGCAGTAAGAGATTGGCCAGTGCCTAAGAGCGTGACAGAGATCCGCAGCTTCTTGGGATTGGCTGGTTATTACAGAAAGTTTATTCAGAGTTTCTCTTTTATTGCGGTGCCTATGACCTCCTTGAAGAAGAAGAATGCCAAGTTTATCTGGGGATCTGAGTGCCAGGAGAGCTTCGACCGAATGAAGCAAGCATTGACCACAGCACCGGTTCTAGCTATGCCATCAGGGCAAGGAGAGTTTTTGGTTTATAGAGATGCTTCTAAGCTCGGTTTGGGCGCAGTGTTGATGCAGCATGACAGAGTTATCGCTTATGCATCCCGACAACTGAAGGTCCATGAGAAGAATTATCCGACTCATGATCTGGAGTTAGCAGCAGTTGTTTTTGCCTTGAAGATTTAGAGGCACTATCTGTATGGGGAGAATTGCAGGATTTTCACAGACCATAAGAGCTTAAAGTACTTCTTCACACAGAAAGAGTTGAACATGAGGCAACGGAGGTGGCTAGAGCTAGTAAAGGATTACGGTTGTGACATTAGCTACCATCCGAGTAAGGCTAATGTAGTTGCGGATGTCTTGAGCAGGAAGACTGCAGTGATAGCTCAGTTATCATTACAGAGACCGTTGCAGACAGAGATTCAGCGGTTTGAGCTTGCAATTTATGCCAGGGGCAGTGCCCCTAATCTTTCTACCCTGACATTGCAGCCAACACTGAGAGACAGAATTCGGGCAGGGCAGACTTCTGACGAGCTGTTGCAGAAGTGGAGACAGAGGGACGAGGCTAAGGGCCGGAGACTGTATACAGTTAGGGACGGCATATTCAGTTGCAGATATCTTAAGCGAGGCCCACAATACCTCGTACTCCATCCAACCAGGGAGTACGAAGATGTATAGGGATCTTTAGTCTCTTTATTGGTGGCCGGGCATGAAGCGGGATATTTTGTGATTTGTCTTCGAGTGTTTGACATGTCAGCAGGTCAAGGCAGAGTATCAGAGACCTACAGAGAAGTTGAGACCACTCCCTATTTCGGAGTGGAAATGGCATAACATCACCATGGATTTTGTGACAGGGCTTCCGAGGATTACTGGATGATATAATGCCATTTGGGTGATCATTGATCGGCTCACTAAATCAGCACATTTTTACCTATCTTGAAGACTTTCACCATGATGTAATACACAGAGCTGTACATCAGAGAGATAGTCAAACTGCATGAGATTCCAGTGTCCATCGTGTCAGACAGGGATCCGATATTCACGTCTGTGTTCTGGAAGAGTCTACATCAGGCATTGGGTACTAAGCTACTATTCAGTACTACCTTCCATCCTCAAACTGACGGATAGTCAGAGACAGTTATTCAGATTTTGGAGGACCTACTCAGAGCTTGCATGATTGACTTCCATGGCAGCTGGGAGCCGAAGTTACCTCTTGTGGAGTTCACATACAACAACAGTTATCAGTCATCGATTATTATTGTTCCATATGAGGCACTGTATAGGAGAAAGTGTAGGTCGCTAGTGTATTGGAACGAGGTAGGAGAGAGAGCAGCGATAGGGCCGGATATCGTCAGTCATACTGCAGAGTTAGTGGTCAAGATCCGAGACATGATGAAGATCGTTCAGAGCCGACAGAAGAGTTACGCAGATCAATGGAACCGAGATCTTGAGTTTCCATAGGAGACCATGTGTTCTTGAAGGTCGCACTGACGAAGGGTGTGATGAGATTCGGGAAAAAGGGCAAGCTCAGAACGAGATACATAGGGTCGTTTGAGATACTAGAGAGAGTTGGGACACTTGCATACAGAGTTGAATTACCGCCGAATCTCGTGGGATTTCATAATGTGTTCCACGTCTCCATGCTGCGGAAGTACCTGTCGAATCCTTCGCATGTACTAAACTATGAGCCACTTCAGCTGACACCGAACCTGTTTTTCGAGGAAAGACCCAGTCAGATTTTGGACAGACAGGAGAGGAGGCTCTGGAACCAGGTGATCCACATGGTAAAATTCAAGTGGCTGAATCATTCGGAGGAGGAAACTAATTGGGAGACGGAGGCCGAGATGCGTAGTCACATGGTCATCTCTCCTACCAACTCTCTTATTATCGTGATTTGGAAAAAATTTATTTCTCATCACCCTTTTCATTTTATCCCACGTGACAATACGACCCTCTCCACACCGTCTCCTTCCAAGCACAAATTTATCCCATGAAGTAGCCGCATAATCGGTAAACTCACTACAAGAACGTTTCACCTTCATAGCTTCAACATAATTTTGACTCTCAAACAAACGCTCCACCTTCTACTCCCACTCAAGGTACGTCTTTGGATCGGCTCCCCCGTCGAAAGATGGAACTCTCATCTTAGGACCACCAAAACTGTACTCTTCTCAGCTTTTATATATACTACTCCTGTCACACCGCCTATCATCCTCCCAATCCAAACATGACTTTTTATTCCCTTCGGCTCTCCGATCTCTGCTATCCTCATTCACCTGCCTATCATACGTCTCAACTCTTTCGCACCTCATATACTTCTTATGTAAAGGCTTCAACAACTTCCCCCACATCATATACAACTATCCAAACATTTTTTGTATTTGTCTATCGTTAGACATGTGTACCTGCAAGAAATATTGTAATGCCCGAGATTTGAATTATCGTAATCCAGAATGATTTGTTGATAATCGAGGTAATTATAGACGGACCACTCCGAGACCAGAATTGGAAAGGCAAGAGTTGGACATAGGTGAGCTACAGTAGGTATCGCGCACATGCGCGGCAGAAATGCGCGCATATGCGCGCAAGGCCATTGCCGAGGCAGAGAACCTCGCGCATATGCGCGAGAAGAGGGCGCGCATATGCGCGAGCTGGTGGACTGGAATTATCCGGAGGCCGTAGGTCTCGCGCATATGCACGAGAAGAAGACGCGCATATGCGCGAGCAGACGAGAAGCTATTGCGCCGAGACAGTAGGTCTCGCGCATATGCGCCGATGAGGGTCTCGCATATGCGCGAGACGTGTTTTGCAAAG